>NC_090800.1:60038553-60345284 GCF_036512215.1 Solanum lycopersicum | reverse complement strand
ATTTATTTAATTAAGTTAATTGACCTAAGTTGAATTAGTCAATATCAGTTTCTAAGACTTAGACTCACGATTAATCAGTAGAAACTCACGATTGAAAAACAATGAACAAAGTAATAAAAATAGATTGGTTCTCCTCAGGCGATTTCAAGGCAATTCTTCAAGATTTTCGTGCAAAGTACAGGTGATCTTCGTAGATTCAATTCTACTGTAAAGTATGAGTTTTATCTCTTGGATTTATTTTCACAAGAGGTTTTCCAAACGTTTTGAATTCAAGAAAATCGAAACTAGGGTTGTTCCCAATGAAATTTTTGAATCTTCATCTCCTATTTTCGATTCTAGTAGTATGTATAATACAAATCTCGAGCATGTTGTTGGTATGTGGTGCTAACTGATCATTATGTGTAGGTTTCTATGATTTGATAATGTCGAATGAGACTTATAGGTTAGACCGGTATGATTAATGCCTAATTGTGTTCGAGAAGATGAAATTGTTATAAGTCATTTATGAAATTCAGTTTACTGTTGAAAGGAATGAAGGTTTCGATTACTGTTTGTGTTTTACAGTCTATATGTTTGTAAGTCTTGGGAATGCAATGTTTCCAAGAAGAAATAAGAATGAGAATCAAAGCTAGTTAATGACTCTTCAATGCCAAATTAACTTTATAGGTTGGCCAAACTAAGAACATAATTGTTCTTATGATCTACTCAAAACAAAAATGTTAAAAGTTGACTTGCTTAAAATGATGAGATTACTATAGTATATACATGAAGTTAATTGACTTGGCTAGTAATAATATCATGAGAAGTTTTTAGTGAAAGTTTGGTTTATGCCAATAAATTGGCTAGCAATATTATTTCCAAAATATGATATAGAGTTGGATAATGACTAAGTCAAACAAATCATATAGGACCAATGTAAATTATGATGTTTCTTGTAAAGCCAAATACATGTTAAAGATTGACTTGATAGGTTATAACTCAATGAACTCATAACCTAGGGCATGTCAATTAATGGGACAAGTCCCAACATACCCTATCTAAATGAACTTGTGAACATAGTAGCACATTGAATAAGTCCTTACACAACTTTCATAAAGAATGGTACAAGACCATCAAATAATGTTGAACAAGATAAGGTGAGTAACCAAATAACATAAAAGCTTATGAGTCATGAAATTGACATAGAATGAGGTGTTAAAGGAAGTGAGACAAGTCTCACTTGCACCTAAACAATTATGTTAAAGATACTCACATAAGTGGGTGTTAGAAATCGTGAGACAAGTCTCATTCACACCATAATGATAATGTAAAATTTATGTTCACATTCACCAAGTAAAGAAAGGGATGACTAGTCATCCATTGAGCTAAGCATACTTCATACTAGAAGCAAGATTCCATAATGTATGAGTCAACTCTAAAAGTTGTAAAGTATGATAAATTGAGCAAAGCACCGATAGACTAGCAATGAACTTGTGCAAGCACATGTAAGCCTCATGAGATGAGACTACCACCAAGGTGGATAAGGGTCTCCAAATTCTCCTAGTATTTGAACTATGTAGCCAACATAGGTTACTAGCTAGTGGATCCACCTAAGAAAGCTAGGAAGTATGCGGTTTCACTTTGGCCGGTGAACCACCTCTTTTAAGTGTGGAGAAGATAATGAATTTTATGTTAGCTCACATGATCTACGTCGGCTAATGCTAAAGATTTCTTTGAGAAAGTAAGAAAGAAAGAAGAGAAGTATGTTCAAAGAGAACATGAGATCAAAGAATATAAAAGTAAGTTCAAAGTTTACTAAGTAAGCAAAAGCAAGTATATCAAAATTATCAGTATTTGATAAGAATGAAGTTTTAACAGTTATTAACTTATGCCAATAAAGAGAGCAAATGATCAAATAATGGGCATAGCCAATAAATATATGCCCAACATCTTTATATTATGCAAATGATCAAATAATGGGCATAGCGAATAAAGATTGGCTTATAAAGACTTCATGCCCAATTTAACAAGAATGAAAAGAATAACTTGTAAGTAGGGTAGTCAAATCATTTTCTTAGTCTTTTGGATTGCTTACCTGATTCATTGTAGAAATGGGACTACAATGAATCATTGCGCTCGTAAGTAAAGCATAGGATCAAAGGACATCATTGAACTACACAATAAAAAGAACAAAAAACTGAAAAATAAATTAAGTCTGGGGAGAGGAGCTCTCGGCCTAAGGGGGAGCAAAAATATTAATTTTTTTTCGAGTCGTTATAAAATTATGTTCATGATTCCAAGGTCTTATGTTTATATAAAAAATGAATCCTCTGCTTTAAATACATGAAAATATGTCATACTCATAGCATGATTCAAAAATAATGAATTAAGAAAGTAAAGTGACTTCACTTTCCAAAAATGACATGTTACTATAGGAAGAACTTTCCTTGATCATGCATAGTCCTTATGTGTTTATGTGCATACACCCATACTTAGTACAAGTGTGTACTAACCCATATACAATTACTATTTTTATAAGGTCCTTGAAGAAGATTGAAGATCAGTTGACGCTGTTTGGACAGATGTTGGTAGGTCCTCTTGAGTTCGAGGATGTCTACGCTTTATATTCTAGCTTTAGTAGATTAGACATAGCTAGTGAATGTTGTCCCTAGCGTTTCCTTTCAAACATTTGTTCAAGCTTTCATATTCAGGCCGGTTTCGCAACTATTAATGGTATTATGAATTCTTTATTTCAATTGTTCAATATGTTATTATATGATTGTCTATTTTGAGCTATTAGTATATCACTCTTATGCAGAAATTATATGAAGTCTAAGTACACTTTAGTAAAGTTAAAAACTTTTAAATGTTTCCTAAATTTAACTGTTTGATTGTGATGAAAGCTAAGAAGAGGCTTGTCTGCGACCTTTGAGAGGTTAATGATGTCGGTCTCATCTAGGGTATAGGACCCGGGTGTGACAATGGTGGCCGCTGTGGCAGGCTAGACGCGACTTAATGTCGTTAATAAATTCTTACGACCTCATTATGCAATTTTACTTTTAGATCTAAGGAACGACCCCTAGGCGACTCTTACTCATTTTTCACTATTCTTCAGGCTAAAAGTAAGCTTTTCCCTTCCCAAATTCATCTTTCGATCTGTAGAACGTAATAGAACGAGTGAATATTTATGGGGGAGAGTTTTATTATAGATTTTATTGTGGGAACAATCCTAATTTGGATAGTTGAGATCATGGGTTTGATCTAGGGTTCATAGAATTGTTATTAATCTAGGTAATTAGTGATTATTGATTCTCGTATTATGTTGATTATTTGTAGATCAAGAACAAGCGAACGAATTTGAAAAGAGAAAGATCAAGTTTCTTAGGATTTCAAGCTTGTTTCGAGGTAAGTGATGGTTCTGATTCTATGATTGTGTGATAGATGTTTGTTCTTGCTTCATTATGATACTTGTATATAAATGAATGTTGCAATGTTGATCACACTTGTTGTAAATTAGATGGATGAATTATCATTGCCATTAAATCATGACGTAATTGTATGTTGTAGAAGATTTACTTGTGATTGTGATTGTGGTGTTGATTGGGATCAATTGCCACATTCCAGCAAAACTAACTTGGATCTGATTGCAACGTTTTGACATAAATATGGGATCAATTTATACATTCTGACACAATATGGGATAGGTTGCCACGTCTCGGCATGCTAATTGTTAAGGTTTGGATGAGAGGATCAATGATGTGATATAAAATGTAAAGTTGTTGGTTGTTCATAAATGTTGATGATATTGTATATATTGATATATATGCATGTGATTATATTATTGTATTGACTTGTTTATGTTACACTAGTGGGATAGCCGCGTGATCCTACCAGTACACTGTGGTTGTGTACTGATTATGCACTTGCCCTTATTTTTGTTTAGTACGGGACATCTTTAAGTGGCTACTGACAGATCTCACTTAGACAATCTGCGTGATCGTCGTTCAAATTCAAGGGTGAGCCAATTCTTCCGGGCTGCCATGAGATTCTCTTTCGTCTATGTCCACCATTTCCCGAAATAGACATTCGTTATAGTTAATTGATTAGTTCATTAGTTTGGAGATTGTATCCCTTCTTGTTTATAATTATGGACTCGTTTAGATGTTTTGATACACGGACTTTCAATTTCTAGGTTAATTCTTCCACATTTGTTTAGTTTATTGTTGGACTATTGTTAGAGTTTATGAAAACTCTATTTTCTTTTCTTAATATTTGACTTATATGCCTTAGTTTTTAAATTATTTGCTTGGTTTGGCTAGTTATAGTGATTCTCCCATCGGAGTGTTAGTGTGAATGCCACTCACGACGATCTGATCGTGACATTACAATATGATTATGAAAATGCACACAAAGATATTTAAGTGAAATAAAATGAATGTTTTATTTTTAAGAATCTTATATATATACAAAAGCAAACCCTCAACCCCGTGATGTGGTGCACTCCAAGGAAAGAATGAATAATTTATATATATATATATATCCTAAACTTGATGACATGGCACAATAAAAAATAAGAAATGTATTTTTTATGAATCAAAATTTTACCTTTTTTATTGTTAAAATAATGAAAATACATATTTTACTATGCCAAAATTTTTATTAAGAAGTATTAAAATATAAAATTAAAAAATACACAATCTAGCTTCAACTTGATTTCTATATACAATGTAATTTTTTTCTATCCTTCACTACTTTTCGCTGCTTTACATTATACAGATAAAAAATAAAGAAAAACTGTTACAAATTCACCTATCTTTCCTCCTCTTTCCTCCACTAAATATTCATTCTCTCAACTTCATATCCTCTTTTTCCTTTTTATTCCTCGATCTTTTTTTTAAAAAAATCAACTAAACCAATTTGTCTTTTCTCTTGCTTCTAATGTGTTTACTTTGTTGCATTCATTTGTGTTTATATTCTTTTCTTATTTTCTTCTTCATCTTATGTATGCCAAGTTACTTTTGTTTTTTTTAAAAAAAAATTCAACCCATTAATCATAATTAATGGTTATTGATAATGAAATATTTTGCTTCTTTTTTGGGAAAATACAATACATGAATCATGATAGCATTTTAAAGTATTTTTTTAAAAAAAATGAATTACATGCATGTGGATATATTGTTAAATCTGTTAAATATAGAATAATTAAATTTTTGGTAATGAATAATACCCCCTTAAGAGTGAACTTCTTGATTTTTCATATTAAAGATAAATATTTGTCGATGATTACTTAATATCATAATTGACGTATAAAAAAATTTAAGATGAATTAAACTCTCTAAAGTATTCTCACATATTTATAATTATTTCAATATTTCTATTTTTGTGATTTTCCTGTAGCTAAAGAAATAAAGTTATTGAGCTTTTCAAAATAGTATTTATATTACACTAATAATTAAGTTTAAGGTTGAGTTTATTGGCTAGACATTTCAGTCCATACTCATTATGTGAAAAAAATAAACTATTTCGAAATGTTATTGTAGAAAAGACAAAGGATTGGAGTTCGAAAGTGTTTCGTTAGATATTTCAATCGGATAGATAATTATATGTAGGTAAAAGAAAGTCATCTCATATATATGTCAAAGAAGAAAAGAATGGTAATTTTTCTCAAATTTTGTGATTTGTTTATCTTTTTAATTATATGTTGAATCATTCTTGCTTCTAATCTTGTGAATTGTGATATGTTTATCTATTCTAATATTTGATTAATCATGAATTTTGTTTGTTTGATCATGAATTAAAAATATTTGGATAAAAATAAAACCTAATCGTTATTTGTAAGTTAATCTCTCGACTTGCACTTTTTTTTATACTTTCAACTTTTTCAATTGTTGGAGAGAAAAAAAAAATCATTCCCTGGCTGAATATCGATGTAAATCATGATAATTGAATAGGGGAAGTTTACTACTATACGAAACCCCAAATTGTGCTTATGACCTCTTTAATTTCTACAGATTATGGTTATACCTGCATATTAAAGTGTATGACCATATCATTTTATAAAAAAATAGTTATTAGATAAAATATATTTTTATTTACTTAGTTATATTTTTAGATAAATTTACATGTTGTTTTAAAACAAGTTTAGAAGGAAAAATTAGGAGCCAGGATTTCAGCTCTACACGAATTGGTGGCATCTTTCGTAAAGGTATGTACTTTGTATTACTTATACAATACGTTCTGAAAGGCTTTTGCATTTGAAGATGTTGATAAACATATTGATGGGTTTATTCCAACAGAACTCTTGCAAAACACTATTTTGGGTGGCTATCTAAGAAAAGGAAACACGAATTATAGACATATATTAGTTTCTCCATTCGATAATAGTTGTCTATTATACTATTTTGGGATATTTAATAATATTTATTCACCTTATAAAATTAAGAGATAATTTTATATTTAGTTCATAATTTATCCTTATCATTAATTATAATTATTTGTCAATTACATTATTTAAAGAAATTGTATTTATTATATTTAAATGATAATATAGTAGAATTAACATTCTATTCATAATTTCTTAAGAAGTGTGCAAATTCAATAATAGACAAGTATTGTTGAACACAGAGAGAGTATATAAAATGAATGATTCTAAAGGATTCTACATATAACTAGCATACACGTGCAACAATGTGCTGAGAAACTAGTACTACTAAAAGAGTAAACAAAAAAGATGAAAGTTGAAATGCCAAAATCATATGTATATATCTTCATCATAATAAATTCTCCCTTGAACTCATATCGAACAGTAACTTACACGCTTAAGCTATCATGATGACCTATTACACACCTTTACTATTCAGAATTGAATTTAGTATCACCCTGAGATGTAACACCACTCTCACAGGGTGTGGTGTAATACACTCCCCGCCTTAATAGCGCTACGTCAGCGTCATGTCAGAAATTATGATTTTTTATAAACTTTTTTGTTTTCTTTTCTTTATTAATTACTTTTCTTTTGTTAACAATATTTTACACTAATTAATCTTCAATTAATTTATTAAAATTCTCTAATAATTATACCTTCTTCATCACAAAATCGCACCCACTCCATCTCTTATCTCATGAAAAAAATCATATTCGCCTACCTTATTCACTATTGATTCTTTGTACTTCACCATTGCCATATCACCTTCAATTCTTCTTCTTCTTTGTAATCCACCACTAATTATCAAAATCATCATTTCTAATATAATTTTTCTTCTTCTTCACCTTCATCAATTTCCAATTCTTTTTTCTCCAAAATCATTACTAGCGCCTCCACACTCATAAAATTGTCATCTTCACCAAATTCAAAAATTGGTTAATCCTCTTCACTACTTTCAATTTCCTCTTCTTTTTTTCACTCATTATCTAGAACCACCATACCCACAAAACTACAATTAGAATCAAATTCTTGAATTGATTAACAACCAAAATTTCTTTAACAGAAGTCAAAAATAAAAAAAGATAGAAACAATCAATCAAAATAATATAAATATAACTTAAGGATTTATTTATTTGGGTTTATCAAAAATTCTTTTTAGATTCTTTCTTTAGTAAAAATTATCACAAAATACAATTATTCACGAATTGTTATAAATATATTTGTATTATAGTGAATGTATAATTATGTGAAGTTCTTTTAGGATATAATTAAGAATCCTACTTGAGGACAAAGTTAGATTTCTCCTATAAATAAAGGTGTTTTCCTCATTGTAATGAAGATCCATGAATCCTAAATATCGAATAGAAGTCTTTTAATTCTCCCTACTTCTTTCTTCTCATTTATATTATTTCATAACACGTTATCAGCACGAACCAATGATCGAGCTTTGAGCTTGTTAAGTATAGGCTTTAAGCCATAAACATATAGGGTGTGTAATAATGCAAAAACTTTAAGTAACGGGTTTGGTAAGTATTTGTGAAATTCTTTTGTGTGCGCATAAAAACGTACACATGGTGTATGCAATTATTTTTTCTCTTCAAATTGCATGTTTTTTAATTCTTTTCTGACTGTTATAAGACTTACTGAAATACTTTTTAAAGATGTGCTAATTTTATCCTTCAACTCAAAGATTGAATTTTATGTATTTTGACTTATTATTTGATAAGTTAAGGGTAAGACAATATATTCATGTCTAATCACCAAAAAAGGATAAGACAATGAGTCATGTCTAATTGCACTAAAAGGGTAAGATATCAGGTTTAAACATTGGTGTACCGTGTGATAAATTAAAGATCTTGAGTTCAAGTCTCATGATTTGTGGCTTTAAATCCCTTTATATGGATAAGACGTCCAGATTGAGTCTCAATGCACTATATTGATGATATAATGACGACTAAAGCAAAACAATATGTTTTTTGATGAATATTAGTCATAAAACCCTATTCAATTAAAACGGCTCCATTCCCTAAAGTGAATATGGTAGTCGTGCATATTATGTCTCAAAGAAGACAAGTGATTGGATAATGCACATGAATATGGAATGAGATACTAAAGTTATCATAATTTGATATGCTCACATGTTTGTGTTTAATTCATTAAGAATGAGAACTTTTGATAAATGCTAAAAATCTAGATCCATTCTTTAAAGTGAATGCGACGTAAGCCACTATGTTAGGCGTGGAAAAGATTGAGACTTTTGATTGTAGATGTGGTATATATCACCAAAAATGTCTCTGGGCAGACACATGTTGAAGAAAAGTTCATACTTTATTTTTTATTTTTATTGAATAACAATTAGTGTAATTGAGTCACTTTTTATAATAAATAAGAAGTTTACTAATTTCAATACTTTCCTAATTCGACATGATCTTCTTGGACATCATGGGTCTAAAATGATGAGATGACTTATAGAAATACAATGGACATACTATTTAACCTAAAGATTCTTTTAAATGATAAATTTTCTTGTACTACTAGTTAGAAAAGCAAGTTAATTGTGAGTCTATTACAAACGGAAGTTGAGATTAAGTCCTTTATGTTCTAGGAACGTATAAATGAGGATATTTGTGGACCTATTCGCCCATTTAGTGGGTTGTTTAGATTCTTCATGGTCTTAATAGATGATCCTTCTATATGGTCTTATGTGTGACTGTTGTCATCTGGCAACTTGGTGTTTGTAAAATTATTGGCACAAATAATATGATTACTGACACAATTTTCTGATCAGATTAAGTCCATTCACCTTGATAATAATGTAGAGTTCTCATCCTAAACATTTAATGATTACTGCCTATCAATTGTGATTGAACAAACTCAATAATAAAGTGAATGTGATAGTGAAAAATAAAGTTCATTAATACAGATATGATTTTATTGTGATGGGATCACGATTCACCTTAAAAAAAAGTAGATAAATTGAAAAGAAATAAATCTGAAAATTAGTCTCGGAGTAGTAAAATTGAAATTTTCTCATATAATAGTAAAGAAGAAATTTACTAAATCAAAAGACACATGACAGAGTAAACTTGGAGTTTACAAGTACTAATAATATTATTAGTTGACATGAATAATTTGTCATCCCAAAGATGTGCTTACTAAGTAATAAACATTCATTGAAGAACTAGAATATTCTTCAAGAATTATTTTTTATTTCTTGTTCTCAAGATAATTTGATTGGATCAACTAATGCTGAGACTAAATAAATCCTTAAATTCTGAAAAATATAAAAGGAGTATTTGGGCCTGTTCACCTATCATGTGATATGATAACGAGATGCATCTATAATATAATCACATGTTCGTTTATTGAAAACTTGCAGTTTGACATTCGCAAAATTGTTTGTGCAAGATAATTAAGTTAAGCGCAAAACTTTTAGAATATGAAATCAAGATAATTCATCTTGATAATTTGATAAAAATCCAAGCTGATGCGACATTAAATTCCTCAAATAAATAGTCAATCATTGCTTATGAGAATAAAGTTTCACGGTCTGAAATATAATGTCGTTGTATGCATCAAACCAATAAATTATGATCAAATTTTATTTCAATTGATTTATGGTCAAGGACTAGATATTTTTCATCTGATTTTTTTGATTTGTAGTATATAATCAATGAATATGAAATGATGCACAAACATAGATTCTCCAAAAGATTGAGATATATGTTAGTTTGTTTAACGTAAGGGGGAGATTAGAAGCAACACAAAATTTGTAAATACTCCTATTAAATGTTCCTTAAGAATGAAGTCTACGAGTTGCATGAAGCATGATAGACTAATCGAATTTGAGTAAAATAATCTTTGAAAAAGGGGGAAGATCAAAAAATCAAAATGATAATAATGAGACAATGTGCTCTTGGAGAGCCTACGACATAACACTTTGTGAAACCTCGTGAGAATGGTAGCTACCTAAAAATAATAAAGTGATGAGATCTCAATAAGTTATCTCGTATTGTGAATTGATACAAAATGATATATCGTTGACGATATCTTTGATACAATAGCGCGCAATATTGTAAAAGATTATGATGATATAAATTTTTACGACTATTAAAGCATGTTGGTGTAGAGATAATTATCAAGTGAAAAATGAAATGATGCATCTTGGTTAACGTAAAACTTATTTGACTTGCAATCTAGGCACTAAAAGATGTCATACATTTAATATTGAATGTTTTCACTTGACAAAATTGATATGAAAATATCTGTTGGTTCAAAATCTAAAACATATACAAGGTTTTGAAAAACTTGTTTATTATCTTCATAAGGTAAAATAGATTTTAAAATGCATAGAATATATACAAGTATTGTTATGCAAGTTGATGAGTAGAATTGGAAGTGTTGAAGAGTTTTCAAAAGGCAATAAGTTATTTGCTTAAAGAAGTTGAAGTAAGGAACATGCAAAAATCTTTGATCTTGAAGGGAAGATTCATAAAAGGAGATAGAATGAAGCATATTTCATCAAAGTTTTTCTACACTCGTGAGCTCCCAAAAATGGTGATGTCAACATGCAACAGGTTTGTTCAAGTAATACTATAGTTGATTTATTCATCAAATCACTACCAACTACAACTTTCAAGAAGTTGGTGCACAAGTTTGGAAAACAAAGGTTCAACTCTCTGGATTGATGTTCTCATTAGGGAGAGTTAATACGTGATGTACTCTTTTTCCTTCACAAGGTTTGTCCCATTGACTTTTCCCTATAAGGTTTTTAATGAAACATTCATAATGTGTATTATTAGATATGTGTGCTCTTTTTCATTCAATCCCACTAGTTTTTATCTAGTAAGGTTTGAACGAGGCACATAAGTATCGACATTCAATGGGGAGTGTTATTAACATATTTGTATTATAGTAAATGTCTAATTATGTGGAGTCCTTTTAGGATATGATTAGGAATCCTACTTGGGGACACAGTCAGGTTTCCCTTATAAATAAATGATTTTTCTTCATTGTAAAGAAGATGCATGAATCATGAATATACTTCAAGATGGATAAGAAGTCTTTCCTCTTCTCGCTGCTTCTTTCTTCTCATTGTTTTATATTATTTCATAGCACTAACAAATATATGAAAATTAACCCAATTGCTAATCAAAAAGAAAAATTGTGCTTTGAGATTGTGATGTATAAAGAATGAAGAAGATGAGATGTAAAAAAGAAGAATATGTGTGAAGAAGATGAGGTGTGGTGGTAGGAGTGGGGTAGATGAGGGTTTGGGGGGGTGGGTTAAAAGTTGATTCTAATTATTATTTTTATTTTTATTTCTAAATGACGCGTTTAGTTTTTATTTTTATTTTATTTCTTTGCCACATCAATTTAGGAGTAAATAATTTCACTTTTGAATAGTAAAGGTGCGTAATAGATCATCATGATAGTTTAAGCGTGTAAGTGACTTTTCAATTTAAGTTATGAAATTTATGTCTTTTCTCATATAAATATTATGAATATTAAAAAAAATAATATATAAGTAATATTTATGAATAAAAATATAAATACTCATAAATTATAACTCTCCTTTTAAATTAAATTCATATCCCATAAATAAAAACCAAATGTATAAATTAATTGATTGAAGAAATTAAGCTCTCACTATTTTAGAAAAGTTATACAAATTTCATTTATTACTGCATATTTTATGCATCACATCTGTCAATTGAAATAACATCTCTTAGAAATTATTCTAATAAATGCAAAGTGAGATTATTATTTAATTCATATACTAAATTAAAATATTATAAATATTTAATCAATTAAATATTAAATAATAATCATATCTTGTTATATTAAAATACTAAATGTGGAAAAATGATAAGTCAAAAGTTGAAAGAGGAAAATATCCATAGAAAGTTGCTACACATTTTCAACTATTTAAAAAGTAAATTAGTTACATTAAAAACTCTTTTGTATTATTTTCATTTCTCTCCTTTAATATACTAACACAATTTATATATATCAAAATGATGCGACACCCTTTTAAGAGAGCATTTTTTTTTTTTTTGCATTTTAAAATTAAATTGATATATTTTTGAACAGTTACTAATACAATGAAGAGCCGAAGTAGGAATTAATAATAAAAGTTTAGAATTCTACCATACGTTGCCTAGCAAGAAATTTTGTATAAATGCACATATTTTTTTTTTCAAGATTAAAGTATATTTTTGTTTTCTCCTTGTTGATTTATGTTATTATTCTTTTCAGATTGAACAAGTTTTCAAATTAAAAAAAAAAAAAGAAGACATTTTGACAAATATTTTCTCTTATTCATTCATTTATTATTTTACTTTTTTATTTGTTTTAAGATTCACCTTTGTAACTCCTATTTAATTATCTATTAAATTGCTGTTTTTTAATATTCATAAATTTTATGTTTTATATTCATAACCCTCAAATATTTAATTTAAAACTTTTTAAGATGTCTTTTGGAGTTAATGTCTCAAAAAATCACTCAATTTAAGAAATTTATCTTGCTAAGTCATTAAATTTTATTTTGTGTCACTAAAATCAGTCCAATTATGTTTTTGTATCAATAGAATCACTCAATCAAATTTATCATTAATCAAATATATAGAATTATTTTTACCGATTTACACGTAATTAGACCCAAATATATTCACAATTCTATCCATAGACCCAATAAAAAGAACCCAACACTTCTTCATCTTCATGCGATCTTCTTGTACAATTTGAGTCTACTTTTAATTATTTCTGAAGAAGTCCCAATTCCAGAATTTTTTGCATAATTAAGCTGGCAATACAGATGAACCATTTCGAAGTGTCACATACAATAACGAGAACATGTTGCATAACTTGTTACCAGAACAAATTGACAGTTATCTATACTAATGAATAAGAACCATCAATTTATATTTCAAGATTTTGGATTCTACTACTGAAAAGTTTACAATTTTTCGTAAAATCAGAAGATGAATAAAATATGAATGTGAATTTATTTGTTTCAAAAGAGGGGAAATTTGTGTTGAAGTGAAAAAATTATGGAGTAATCATATGGGAGAGGCAAAATGGGACAAATTCGAATTTGGTTTTAATTATTGCTGAAGAAGTGTGGTGGTTTTTAATTTGGGTTAATGGGTAGAATTATGAATGAATTTGAGTCTAATTGCATGTGGATAAAAAATAATAATAGTGTATATTTATAAATTAATAATAAATTTAGTTGAGTGATTTTATTGATGTCAAAATATAAGTTGAGTGATTTTACTGATATAAAACAAAATTCAATGATTTTACTAAATAAATTTTCAAAATTGAGTGACATTTTGAGATATTAAGTCATATCTATTGATATTCCAACATTTTTATTTCTATAGATTCATTTTTTAGTTTCATGAGACCCCAACACAAGGTCATCCTTTTCATTCTATAATCAAAGCAAAGAAGCACTTATATCATTCTTGTAGTACATGATTCATAATTTAGTTTGACTCGATGAAGAAGATTCTTCTATTTGATTGGTTATGAAAGAAATTGTCGAAAAGAATTTGAAAAATTATGTATTTTTCTCTCTCTATGTTGTAATGCTTAAAGTCTTAAAAATAATGTGCATGTTATATTTTTCTTCTTCCACGATTACTTTATAAGACTACTATATAAAATCAAATTTAAAAAATCTACTCTGTTCAAATTGTAAAACTCTTCTGTTCAATATTGAACCCTCTTAAAGCAATGAAACTTAGAGAAGTAATTGTTGAATGTTGAGTATGAACTATTGAGGGTAAAAGGTTTTCCCAAGAAAAAAAAAGAGAACAGAAAATAAAAAGGTTCCCCAATAAAATAAAAAATAAAACTTCATTCCGTTCTAATTTGTATAGCACCCTGATCACCCGTTTAGCTACGAAAATTGTGATATTTGTAACAAAAAACAATTTCAAAGTAAAAAATAGTGTTTGAAAATCGGATAAGTTTGAAATTAGGGAGAAGCAACACTCTTTGTTACTCTAATTCATTCTTAGAGACAAGTAGTGAAATTGATTTTTTACTTCACTTTTGCTTGTTTTCTCTATTAAATGATTCTCTATGAAGAGAAGTGGACTTGTACTACTTGACTTACATTTTGCCTTAAGAAAATGTCTATTATATCTAGATAATCATATACATAATTTAGTGCATGTACCATCACTTAATTCTATTCTTTCCTATTTTTCGTAGAGATATATTAGACCATACATGTATCCTCAAGCTCCAAGTGACCACAACAAGGAGATGACATCCTTCCTATTCCGAATTAGCATAATCGATAAAACAGGTTCCAGATGGTTTCCATTCCTCCTTCTGAATGTGACCTACCCAGCCTAGAAGGTCTGAAACCTAAGGTATGACTTCAAAAATGTAAGAGATATTTTGACCTGTATAGAACAATTGAGAATGAAAAATTAGAGGCCAATGCTCTTTACTTGAATGGTTTAGTTGAGACATGGTACCATTCATAAGATTGAGTAGGGTTGTGGTGACTTGGACCGAATTCAAAGAGGAGTTATGTGATAGATTTGATGCGGAACCTTTAGATGATATAATGGAGGAATTTAAATGGCTCGAACAGAAATCTGTGGATATGTTTCTGGGCAAATTTGAAGATCTTATGGCTCAAATGTTGGTGACAAATCAACCTCTTGTTGAGTCTCATTTTGTTTCAAGTTTTATGGGGGGTTTAAAAAGAAAATATAAGGTTTGATGTAAAGATTTTTAAGCACACATCTTTGAAATTTTCTATTGAGCAAGCTAGAATGCTAGAGAGGGCTATTGAAGCTATCCCGTAGAAGAAAAAAGTACCTTCAAATTTGTTGGAAATTCAGTTGTTGTTCAGAGCAATAGTATCTTGACAACTAGGCCTATTACTTACAAGTTGAATCTTCAGATTCATGAATATAGGAGGAACAATCACTTGTTTTTAGATTGACTTGTCCATTAGTGGAAACAATCGAACTGTAGAATAGAAGAACTTGAACCTAATCAGGTAGTAGAAGAGGCTAATGTAGAGGTTGAGGATATCACTTTGTATATAATTATTGAAGGTGATATAGAACAACGGATACAAGTAGTAGTGTGTCTAAGTGAACCCTTAGGCATCCATATAAGGGTAAACACTATTTTGGTCAAGCAACCGTGAAGAATAGGAACCTGCAGAACTCATAGACTCTGGAAGCACATAAAAATCCATTGATGAGGATAATATTAAGGAGACTAGTCATAAAGTGAGCTATTGTCCTTCGGTAAGAGTGATAGTTGCTGACAAAAACTATGTCATGTGCACTTTATATTGCCAAGAGTTTTGTTGGAAGATGAAGGACAGACCCCAGTGAGGAATTGTGAATTATTCCTTTGGGAGGATCTGACGTACTTGGTAATGATTGATTTACCAACTCACAATCATTAATAAGATAAGTATAAGTAAATATGGATTGTATAAAAAATCTTAACTTATTAAACACTCTAGTAAAATATATTGTTAATAACAAATTTGAAATCACACTTTCTTCCGAGACATAATTGAGTTGGATAAATCCACTAGAACGCTTCTATTTTGGTATAAGATAAAGAAAAGAAAATATTAATGCTTCAATTAATACATCGTAAACACAGAGGCATTCCTGCTGGATCAAGCTCCCAGAAGCCTCGCAAGCTTCCATCTCTCTCTTCTGTCAGGCAAAAAGCAGGAATTCGATGAGAAAATCTGAGATGCTCCGATACACATATTTTCACTACTTTGTCAGCCTCTTCTTCTTCCACTCGAGCCTTGTAGACAGACTTGAAGCCATTTACCCACTCTAAGAATTTCACATCTACATAATTATCGGAAACATCCACTATTTCAACAATCTCATATTCAAAATATTCTAGAGTATTACCTTTCATCAGTTGAGGACTCCAGTTTTTGTATACTGCCCAAACTTCACCTGTTTTTGGGAAGATCTTGTATAAACCTTTCTTCAAAGGTTCTGCAACTACTACATGTGAAAATTTGTTGGTTACAATATATTTGTTTAGCTTACTGTTTAAAAACTTAAACAATCCACAACCAATTGGCATTGTTTTATCATGCCATTGTATTGTACTTTTAGGAAGCGGACACGCATAAAACCATGCCACATGTAGTACAAACTGAGGGAGAGTATCTATCTTTTTTATCAGACCATAGTACCGGGGCAAGGCATCTTCATCGCTGTATAATGCCCAACATTGACCAATTTGAAATTTCTCTTGTGATCTCTCAGCAGCAAATTTGTAAACCTCAGGTTCAAGAACCTGATTAGGTATTGGTGGAACCCAATTTTCAGCAGAATTCACAAATTCCATGAAATTAGCTATCACACTTTTGTTTATGGATGAAGCAGAAACATCTAACTGGTCAATAGGTAAGGAGGTAGGGTCTAGTTCAAAGGATCCTTCAGGAACATCATCCCTCTCCATCCCTGTCATCTTCATAGAAGGAATTCGATGAGAGAATCTAAACATACCCTTTGTTGGAACTAGAAATGGGTCTCCCACCCTATGGAAAAGACAAGTAAAGCCTTTTGTTTTATCCATGTATGCAACATGTACACCAATAGTTTCATCATAATTAGACAAAACCTCAACAAATTCGTAGTTGAGATTTTTACTGCCCCAATCTTTTAGGAGGGCCCAAGTTTCTCCTTTCAATGGAAATATATTTATTGAATCATTGTTGTTTCCGTTTGTTACACATACTAAATGTGAGAACATAAGATGATCTTCAATGTGTTCTAAGTTTCCTATTCTGAACCTACCACAAGAAGTTAGAAAGCCCTCATATAGCCATTTGGTTTCATTCAGTGGCTCTGGCTCTAACCATGTTATGCGCAGTTTGAATTCCGGAGACAAAATATCCCTAATGACGCCATAAAATCTAGGCATGCCATCGAAGGTATCATAAACAGCCCATACTTGGCCAACCTTAAAGCAGGACTCATCCTTGTCCTTGTAAAAATTGCTAAAATCTGGATCTGGATATTCAAGTGATTTTGACTCGGTCACTGTACAAAGCCCTATATCATGAACACTTTCATTTGAAGTTTCAATTTCCATCTCTGTGTTCTGGAAGCTCTCTATATTAGACAAACAATGTTCTATTTTCTTTCTCTCTCCATTAGGAGTTGTTGCACAAGACAAATGTTGCATCTCAGACTCCTTAGTAGGAGATGGATATCCAACCTCCTTAAATCTCTTAGAAAAATCTTCTTCATCATCATCACTTAGATTATCACGGTAATTGATACGATGTCTACGCCGCATAGATCTAAGCCGATTTTCCTTGTTGAGACACTGGAGATTCTGCCCAGGCACATGATCAGATACTGCCCAATTTTCACTTGATTTTGTTGATTCCCTCTTTCTATTATTTTCCATCATTTCATTAGCAACGCCTTTAGCCTTGATAGCCTTTTCTTTGTTGCACTCCATCACTAGTCTAGACAATCTGTCAATTAATTTTTGATTTCTTTAGAAAAAAAGACAGAGAGGATTGGAAGAAAAGGGAGAGTGAATAAATTTTTCATATATAGGAAAAATTTCAAGATTATGGTAATAGATTTTCTCGTGATGAGTAGGATCCAGGAGGACAAGTAATTTCTCTTAATTTCTTACAACATTTTATTTAATTTAACTTGATGAGTAGGAGTCAGGAGGATAAATTCTAAATGTTATTTGGTTTAATTTAATGAGAAGGAGTCAAAATGATAAATATCAAATTTTAGTTCTTGCGGTATTTTCTTAAGCATTTAATTTGATTAGTAGGAGTTAAGAAAGTAAAATTTAAATTTTATTTAATTTACTTTTATGAGTAGAATCAAAGAGAGTCAATTTTGAATTTTATTTCTTTTTTTCACTCAAGCATTTAATTTGATGAGTAGGAGTAGGGTTGGTATGTTCGAACATCCTCTCTTTCCACAAAAAATATGATTTACATGTATGAAATTACTTTCACCACATTGGACTTAACCGAATGATATAGAATGGTTACATCATAGTCCTTCAACAACTCAAGCCACCTATGCTACCTTATGTTCAAATCCCTATGACTGAAGATGTACTGAAGACTCCGATGATAAATGAAGATCTCCTAATGTACCCCATACAACTACTGATGGCATAACTTAAGTATACAGACCAAGACTACCAACTCTAAATCATGAGTAGGGTAGTTATTCTCATGTGTCTTCAACTACCTAGAAGAATAAGCAATCATCTTTCCCTTCTGCATCAATACACCACCTAACCCGACTCCTGAAGCATTAAAGTATATAGTAAATTCACTACATCAAAAAGGATCATTAGCACAATTAATTCATAATTACCGCTAAATATGTATTTTTAGCGGCAATCAATACTCTTTGTATATGTCTCTAAATCCTTTAGAGACATTGGTTCTAATGTCACTTAACTAATGCCGGTAAATACTTTAACACTCTCTATTAATGTTAATATTTATTGCCGCTAAAAGTTATTTTGTTTTACTAATTACACACCTTCCTTTGGTAGAGTCAATATAAGAGCCGAAGTTAACAAAGTCTTGAGCTTTTGAAAGATCTCCTTACACTCATCAGACCACTGGAAACCTATATCCTATCGAGTCAATATGGTGAATGAAGGTTTAATAGTAGAGAAACTCTGAACAAATCATCGGTAATAACCTGCCAATCCTACAAAACTTTGAATTTATGTTAGAGAAATAGGTCGCGTCCAACCTCTAACTACCTTGATCTTATCCGGATATACTCTAATACCCTTCTTACACACCACGTGTCCCAAGAATTCCATAGAAATAAGACAAAATACACTTAGAGTACTTGGCGTACTTGTATTCCCTCCTCTGAAGTACAATGCTCAAGTGTAAAACATGGTCCTCCTCAGTCTTGAAGTAAACCAAATATCATTGATGGAGATGATCAATGTCATCAAAGACGTTTCATCTAATACTGAGCATCGACAATCGTTAGTCAGTATATAACCCAAGCAAGGGTTGTGATCAGTACCACAAGGAGTGGTTTTGAGAATTAATATAAAAATAAAATTTAGTTCTAATTAGTAATGCTATAAATGTTATCGAAAATAAACATAATAAAGCTAAAGGGGTGACGCAAGCATTAATTATTTATGGGGGTTTTGTAATCAAAATTAATAGCTAAAAAATAATAAAAACATAAGAGAGACTAATGGGAAATGAGATTCTTGGGATATGATAGGAATACGGGATAAACTAAACTATTGGGTACATGATTTTGATAGTGAATTTGTTTAATATTTGTGACTAGGCTAGACTATAAAGGGGGTAAGCTTTCTCTCGAACAACTCACCCCAAATCAAATGGGTTCCTCTCGGACACCCACTTGCCTTATGAAGAACAACCTCCGCCTTAGTCCACTCACTCTCTTGAGCTGAGTCTGTGGGATAAGGACTAGGGTTCACTCTCTTGAGGTGAACATAATGTCGACCCAATCCCATTGGCCATCAATTTAGTAGTCTTAATTTTACGACCTCTCTCTCTCGCAAGCCGAAAACACAAAGGTGAAATTGTATTTGCAACTACAGTTTCATTAAGTTCCAACACAACTACTAAACAAAATCACATTTAAACAACGATTAAACTATCATCTAGCGAGACCCAACAACTAATTTAACCCATATTCATAAAATCAAATCCCAAGATTTGGGGTTTTAGCTAGACATAATGAAAATCAAAAAAATAATACCAAATTGAACATCAACTGGGTATGATTTATTTATGCTTCAATCAAGTCTAGAATCATGAATTTCCACCCACGTTACATTTTTCTAATATAGCTCTCAAAAACTCAAAATTGAATCTATTTCTAAAATTTACTGTTCAACACTATGAAAATCTCTCCCCCAAGCTAAAAAAATTAACAAGTATATATAGTTTTCAAAAAGATAAGCTACGAAGGAACACTCGACACAGTTAGTCGGAATCGCCGATCAACTCAGCGATCCGGCCCTTTCGTATGTTCTACGCCTTCTTGCGTTATCCTATAACATGTTCGTGTTTTGGATCATTGGGCGAGGTAGTACTGCTTCGCGGAATTTCTCATCGACACACAACCTACTCCTTTTCACCGCCGATTTGATCCTTTCTTTCGGGGCTTAACTCACTGGAACAAAAGGAGAGGATGGAACCTTTTGGCGACATGATAAATGGGTTTGGCGATCCTCAGGTCTTCACTTCTTCAATTTTTCAGCTGCCTTTGTTCCTTTTAGTTCGATTGTGTCTATGCTTTGTCTCCAAGTGTATATACCTAAATCTCAAGGTACTATGTCAGTTTTTGAAATAAAATGTGCATTTGAGGACACTTAAACTATCAAAATATAGCCCTAAATGAGTCCAAATTGTGGACTCATTAACACCCCCAACTTAAACAGTGCTTGTCCTCAAGAAAAACTCAAGTTCAACAGTTCAAAAAGGATGTCTCAAACAATGCTACACAAGACTCGATCATGAATGTACACAACAAAACTCAACTCACTCATGTAAGAATCAAATATGCACTCAAAGACTCAAGCTGTGACACACCATTATCAAAGATTTTCAAGCTCACGATACTTTCTTCAAATGCAAGTTTAAGCTCAACAAAAGTGACCAAATGCCCTCACATAAAGGATGATTTATATTGGTTTAATTCTTTAATGTTTCGGAATCAAATGCAACACTATGCATGCTTTCACCCATATGTTTGCCCATATTTTTCAATCAACATATGTTTAAGCTCACTTGAGATCAAAAAGGTATTTTCAAGGTTTATAATGGGGCTGCGTGCAAAGGTATGTTTATTTAGGCTTGGTGACTTTAATCGTCATGAAATGTGGTGCTCATAACACTTCTTTTTTCCTTCTCTCATCATCTTATTATGTGCTCATAAGTCATCCCTCTATTCACTTTCCATGGATTGTTTGGGGAACCCTAGTTCTTTTGTACTTTATTGCGCAACTTTCTTTTTCATTCTTTTCTTCTCTTTTTCTCTTTCTGTTTTTTTTTGTATAAAGGAGTTCTATTTTTCTCAACATCATGGGTTAATGGAGACTCTTCCTGCACGTTTTGACTTGCCTTCTCTTTTCTCCACACCCCTAACTTAGGCTTTTGGCCTAAGTCGACTATTCAATCAACCACTAATCAAGAGGATTATGAGTAGAGGATTAAGAGAGGTCAAGAGGATTATCGGCAGAGGGTTAAGAGAGCTCATTTTTTCATCAAGTTTCATCCAAAGAAAGCTAAGGCTTTAGGGGCGTTCAAAAGAGGTTCACACACTCACAAGGTAGGCCACAAACAAGGTAAATGAAATTAGCTCACACTCTTCTAATTTGCCTAAGATCATATCAAGAGATAGCTTTACTAAGTCGATCGGACCAGTGGGGCAAATTCTAGGTGTTATCATACATGGTTCAAAGTAGGTCATCACTCAAGGCATGGACACTAAAGTCAAAACGACTCCACACTTTTGCAAGTGTGAAATGTTCATTGCAAGAAACTCAATTTGATAATTGGCTAATCACAACGAGATGCATAGGGTTTACATATTGTCTGTGCAACTTTATTTGGTCTCGTTGTAGCCGCACATTCATGTTCGTACAATTGAAAGCACTATTCAAGTTATCGGTATTGATCAAAGTGAGACTCAAATTTGCCTAAGAACAACCACATTCAAGTACATGCAAGAGGTGGCGGAAAGATGAAAATATTTTTGATGGGTCAAAATATTTGTAATTTAAACAAAAGGATCCAAAAGCTCAAACATCCGTAAAAAACAATATAAAACACAATTTAAGATAGAAAAACCCAAATATATACACAAAAGCACAAGTCACAAATAACGCACAAAAGGTGAGCCTCACTCCACCACAAATAAAAAGACATTTGTCCTCAAATGCAAATGGAACAATAGATGCAAAGTTTAGGAAAACCAACCTCGTTTGCCGATTTAAATAAAACTGTAATGTAAGTGGCAAAGTGACCCAGCTCCGAGCACAAATCAACCCTAAGAATATTATAAGATTGCAAAAATATAGGTATTAACATGCAAGTGTCAGTTTGAGAGTAAAAAGAAACGAGGAAAGGTTTGAAATCTTTAAACGTGTGACTTTTCAGCAGTTCATTCTCGCCCATTTGACGACGTAAGTTATGGTCGCCAATTTATTTGGCGACTCACTGAGTGATATCCCTTGCCAAGTTATACCAAACTCCCAGTTGATTTTGGTAATTTAAATGATATACAAATCGCGATCGATCGATTCAACGATTCACCAATAACTTCATATGCTCGGTGAGTTTACAAAATCTAAACTCATATTGGGTTGAGCTAAGCGACGAAATAAGTTTAGTCGCGGATCGGTTTGGATTATCGCCGACCAAATTCTTATTTCATGAAACTTTCCACACTGTAGTCAAACTTAGACGGTGAGGTCTTAGGACAATCACTAACCGTTTCAGTGATATGCCGAATGAGTGAGCTCTGGGCCTAAAGTTCCAACTAATGGCCTCTCAACAAAGAGTTAAGATGCGACGTAGTTTGACGACACACCGATGAGCTATGGAACACCGCCTAATATTTCAGAACTATGTCTTACTTTTTCTTTCAATTCTAACGACGAACTAGGTGAAGATCGCTGAAAAGCTTCAACGATACGCCAAAAGTTCTTTCTCATATTTTTCAACACCTGCAACATTAACACACTGATTATTGAAAATACTACCACTTGGGTTACCTCCCAAGTAACACCTTTTTTAACGTCGTGACACTATGTGGAGATTGCCCTTGTCACGACCCAAAAATAGACATGGTGACACTCGTCCTATCTTACCAAAACAAGTCAGCCTAAAACTCGACCATTACAGTAAAATATGGAACTTATTATAATATACTAAAAAATACCCCCAAAATCTGGTTGTCATGTGTACAATCCTTTAAAGTATTACAACTAAATCAAAAGAAAATACAAGTCTCATATGACATTGTTTCTAGAGTAGAACAAGATCATAAATAGGAGTAAGAAGGTATTCTTAGATGACAAACAGTTACCTCACAAATCCCCAAGAAGCCTCGGAAAAGAAGAGAATATATCACAAAGTTTAAGGCTAGTAACCTACAAAAAATTGTATAAACAAGGGGTTAGTACCAAGCCATACGGTACTCAGCAACTAAACGTCTAAACACGAGTTAAAAAGATAGAATAAGGGTACTCCTTACACCCCAATAGAACTTTCACAATTACAACCTATATAAAATAAGCCCAACCTAATATTTCACAATTTACAAACACATAATTCAACAACAATTTTTTTACAATCATATACTCTTAGCCACAAGCCCAATATTCATCAATAACAACCTCCACAACTATACTTGTATAAAACAGTGTTGTGGACGGCGAGAGGCGACAAAAGGCGACAAGGGCCTGCCTCGCCACGCGGCGAGGCGCTTGCCTTTTTGATTAAAGGCGCCAATTAATATCAAAAATAAAAATATTTAATTGCATATTTTATCCAAAATCTTAATAGCAATAACACATATTAGCAAATATTCAATTCAAAAACCAATAGTAGATACTAAAATGTCTAAAACTTTAAAGACCATAATTCCATCCAATGTCCCTCTTTTTGCTAGCATCCGCCATTGGTTATTAAATTCAATTAATTCACTGTTTAGGAATATTGGAATAAATAATTAGGAAAATGGAAAGATTTTTTTTAATTGACTGCCTATAATTTTTTTTAAAAAATCACATAAAGCAATAAGCACTGCTTACACCAAAAAAATAGAATTGAAAAAAAAACTAAAGAAGAAGAACACAAAAAAAATGAAGAAGAAGAAGAGAGAAAACTACATACCTGGAGAACAGAGAGTTGCGAGGGAACAGAATCGTGAGGCGGCGGCCGGCGAGGGAGAACAGAATACGACAGCGAGGGAGAACTGGAGAGAGTCTCGCTATGGAGAAGCTGACAATGATGGAGAACTGGAGAATAGAGCGAGGGAGAAGAGACAGCGAGGGAGACGACGAGAAGAGAGTCAATCGAGAGAGAGAGAGTCTCGAAGAAGAAAGCAGAAAATTTCAAAAGTATAAAAAAAACTCTAATTTTGACTAATATTGTTAAGTCAAATTATTTTAATTAAAAAGGAGGCGCCTTTTCTGTCGCCATTGTATCGCCACACCTCGCCATTTTGATATCGCCTCGCCTCGGTAGAGAATGGAGAGGAATCATCGCTTCGCCGCCTCTCGCAAAGGCGAGGAGGCGCTTGCCTTTTGTAACAGTGGTATAAAATAAGCCCAACCAAACAGTTCACAATTTACAATACATATAGCTCAACAACCACACTCTAACAATTTCATATAATCATCAACAACACTCTAACAGTTTTATATCCTCAACAACAACACTCTAACAATTTCATATCTTCAACAACATGCTCAATATTCCTCAGTCACAAGTCCCATAAAAAGACACTCACAAAATCAACAACACACAAGATCAAGTTCACCAATAATAATGAACTGCAATGCAATGTCAAATATGGTGATGCATGTCTGACCTAATCATTCACACCCGCTGTCTCTCAGTCCAGGACCCATGGGGGACATATCTGTCCATGCATCAATCGCGGCGTTTGATACGACCCTCGATAATAGTAACTATCTCGGTGCATGATACATCCCTCAAAATATTGTATCCATCATGATTCTCGATACGTTCCTTGAAATATAATATCCATCACGGTGCACGATATGTCCCTCGAAATGGTACATCATCTTCTCAAATATCACTTATCACAACCATGTGTCAGAACCAATGCAAATGACATTTTTATACAAATAGTGAGGAGATGACCATTTTAAGATCGATGCACAATTCACAGCAATACAAATATGATACAACATCTACAATTAAACACAAGTCATTCAAAACATTCTCAAACATCACACACCAACAATTAATCAAATCACCTTTTTATTACCCTTTTCCATAATTAGAATTATATAACATGGACAAGTTAACCCATCACCAATTCTCATTACTCCCAAACATATACCACAAGGAAATACACAAATTCCATACGCTTAACAAGGTTTTAAAAACCCACTTGCCTCAATCAATCAAGAATTCACTCTGAAACTTGAACCTTCCCCTTTCGCTGAACTTCCAACTCAAAGTAATCTATTCAAATAAATGAACACAATAAGATTTCAAAACTAGCAAAACCCATATTACTATGTGTTTAGCTTTACCCCAAAAATTCATTCAAATTTATAGTCAAGTTCTTAAGCTCGATATCAATTAACATGTCAACTCTCATATTTCTCAAATTCAAGTCTAGGGTTAAGTCATAATTTCTCCAAACACTACAAACTTAATAACTTTAATATAATATAATACACCAAATATTTAATTAAAATTTTCAATATATCAAACTTGGTCTATAATGTGGTACACTAAAAAAATTAAAAACATGAAAATTAAAAAGGAGTCGTCGACCAGTAAGCAAAATTCCAAACTACAATGTATTATCTGTTCTGATACACTGGTAATGGTAATTAACGGAGGCCCACCAACATTCTATTAACATTCATTACCAAACAATGATTACCCTACCAAATTGTTCCTATCAATTCGCAAAACAACACATTGCAACGATAAAAAGAAATAAATCCAATTCCCTCCATACCACCATATAATAATAGTTTTAAAAGGATAAAGGCATAACAACTTTCTATTACCTGAATGTAGATTTTCCAACTTTTATGTCGACCTCCACAAGGAACTTTCTTTTATCTTTTTTTTTGGAATTAAATATATATTAGAAGTGAAAATCTTACTAACATATTTCAATGTATATATGGGCCAGATAATAGACTTAGCCCATTATCCACCAATTAAAATTAACTATTTAAGATCAACCATCATAATTAACAAATTGCTCAAAAAATATAATTTTTCAGGTTATTACATTATCAACCACTAAAAATCATGATCGTCCTTGAACATAAGGAAGAAAATGGAAGAATAGGCGACGTTACCAAAAGTCTATGTTATGATGTGCCAGTTGTTGTTTATCTTTCTAAATGAGCTCATCTTTAAGACCATTGCATCAAGAACAACTACTACAAAGTGAAGTTTCAAATCAAAACTTGATAGATCTACAAATCAAGAGTTGGTTATCAAGCCATAGACTAATCCATGAACTCAATCTAGATAGAAGTTCATTATACTTAACACAATCATCATGGAGAATCTTTTCTCATTGACAAAGAAAACATTCTAAATCAATACCCACTACAACCAGAAGTGAACCTGAACCACCCACCACATACTCATAATGCACAAACCATCATATATCTTATCAAGATTTCCTTGTCAAAACATAACTTTTTCATGAGCTTAGAGTATTAAAATCTGATGTTTAGACGTAAGTACTAATCTAAGGGAGAATCAAACTTATCTATCCTAAAGAAGAATAAGACCAGGTACACACCCAACACGCGATATACTTCAAAATATAAAACCTTTAATAACACTCTTAGACAATTGTAACTTTTCATAGAAGCCCTTATATAAGTTCTCACAAACAAGGTTATGCATGTAGAACTATTGGTATAATTAAACCATCCCAAACAATACCAAACTGAAATGACCAACTTTGTACAAGGATGCCACCCTATGAGAAGGACAATCGTAGGATCAGTACACATGATCCACCACTAGGAAGTATCCCGTAACTGCTGAAATGAACATAACATAAGTAATGAATCATACTCCAAATAATATGCGGTACGAAGAAGGAAGTTACATAAAAATATACGTAAGAAAGGTTATATAACACAAGATACTCCTTCCATAGTGCCGATATAAATAAAATTCCATTCATCTGACTCCATCTCTCGATTTTTAGCCACCCATAATCAACCAATCTGACACCCTTTACAATATTACAAATACTCAATTTATCAAACCTCATATATTTCTCAGAATTCTCCATTTAAGCCAACACTCTTATTACCAACATGAATCATAACCAGACCGGCCATTTACCTTACTCTCAAACTGCCACTAGTATCAAAGTCTTCTCAGCAAACACATCGTCGCCTCCAAAAATTCCGAACTATGGCTCCCTCTCTTTCCATTCTCACAATATTGGTTCCATCCAAGGCTTATATCAGTAATTTAAAATCTATAATTACTTCCCTATTAATATAAAGTTATTGAATCACGTACAATGTCAAATCCATGTAATCTTTTAGATACCAAATTTCAACTAATATTAAAACCCATCATATACCTCATTCCAACACTTATGAAATATTCTTGGCCACTTCAGTGATTCAGTATTCTATAAGCTCATAACATCTACTCACCATCAAATAATTATGTAACACATTCTAATAGTCTATATCATCCCACGACAAAGTAGTTTCAATCCCCTCAAATCCTTATTAATTAGGTAAAATTGTAGGTCCACACCGTTGAATATCACTAAGTACCTATCATAATTTGAACAATCTAACTCTACATAACCACATAGAATCTTCCACATATAGTTTCTTGTCACCAAATAAAACGTAATATTTAGAAAAGTCGATGATAACTTCCTAGTAAGTCTGCACCGAAATAGTTCAAATCCACAGTCATATATAAACTCATAAGAAAATATCAATAAATCCTTCAACTACCAACCAAGGGTTTATACAAGAGGTCTTATTCCTTCGTTTTTCTTAATTCTTCCCATGACAAAAAATTCTAAATATCGTAAACTCTACAATACACTAGATTCTTGTTCCTTCTGTTGACTCGCTCAGCAATCTTATCTTTTGGCCAACAACCCATGATATTTTTACCTTATCCTCTAAATCAAAACATTCTATGAAACTAATCCTTAGGTCCTTTGATAATTAAAATAACAAAGTTTATGACTCAAACTATGTACAAGTCCTTCAAAGTTCGAAATGCTCAATATTTAACGTGATCAATCACTTCTTACATTACCAATTCATACCTTGACAAAACATACTAGCACGAACATAATTCACCATAAAAAAACTTAAATTTTGATTCCAATCGTGTAACACAATTCCATTATCTATCAATATTGGCCCATACATTTAAGGTCTTTATGAATTCAAGTATCTTAGCCTATAAGTAATTGCTTCCCAATCGATCTTATCATATTCTTTGTTGAAAATCTATTGTACCAGTTATCAAACTCAAAATCATAAAAGAACTTATCACCACACTTGAATCAAACATGTGTAGAATAAATCTTATCAAACAACTTTTAATGTCGTGTAACACTATTACAATAATCTAGGCAAAACAAGTTGAACCACATGTTTTTGAATCAAAATAATCCACTGTTTTGAAGGTACATCTTTGTCCCTTGCAATCATGTAAAAATCATTGTTTTCTTCTTCTAATAAAAGCTAAAATACATCCCACTAATCCTTTTAATTTATGACTCTAATTCGTTTCAGCTCTATTCGAGTAGTGTCTCAGCACCTCTTATAACTTTCCATGCAACCAAGTTACTCATCAAATAGTAGAAAACCATAACATTAGATACTCACAAGTCGTCATTACCATGAAAAATCCATTTAACAGACACTCTTTATCAATAATTGCATCCTAATCACAATCCATCACGAACTCTTATTACTATCATGCTCAGTTAGCTCTAGTCATCACCACGAAGTCAACCTTTTTATTATTATGACACCTTCAATCCATTTATACGAACCAAAATTAAAGGACTAACCTACTTTTATATGCACATTTTACTAAAAGTTTCAATTACCTTCACACAATTATACTCTTTGGGACTTCTTCACCCATAATCTTGTCATTCTGGTATATATCCATTCCTTTGGACCTTAAGATGAGATCACCAGTCTTGATTTAGAACTTATGGGATACACTTCTCAACTTTACCTTCGCTGATCACGTCAATAGTATGAGTAACACACTCAATAAGTCTAATTAAGTTAGCATATGTATCATTATAGTAGTTGTATCATGATCCTATTGATAGACACTTAATCGATAAAAGATTTTAACGTCAATTGGTGCAACATCATTCTCATAAATTTGCTAGCAATCCATATATGTTATAACAACTATACCAACTGTATTTTTCAAGTTACATTGTTCATTATCTAGCCAACCCTTTAATCATTTCACTTCCAACTGGCAAATCACTCTATATATCGTATATACCACACAAGTATTGATCCCACTACTAGATGAATAGCCTAAAAAATATAATACGCCCATGAATTCCCTTAACCACTGTTCAACCTAATCATTTATTTATCCTTCAAAGTGCATCATTAAACCATAATCTCACACAATTTCTTCGAATTACTGAACATTCTAAATCTGGCCACACATCATCTCCATAAATATATAACTTCAACCTTGATACCATATCTAATATCGAATCCGTACACAATATACCAACTATTCACATAAAGAACTACACACAAGTCATCACTATATGTGAGAGAAATAGGATGAAGCGATAAGAATCAGAACAAACAATTGATGCCTGATAGAGATTCAAGAAGTGAAGATTTTTTCTAAAAGTCACTATAGTATCTCGAAGATAAGTACAGACATCTCTGTACTGATTTTTGAAACTTTACTAAGACTCGGCTTGTATAAACGTGAGACTTATGAACTAGGGCTCGATACCATTTTGTCACGACCCAAAAATACACATGATGGCACTCATCTTATCCCACCAAGAAAAGTCAACCTAAAACTCAACCATTACGATAAAAATGGAAATTTTTATAATAAACTCAAAAATAGCTATAAATCTGACTGTCATATGTACAAGCCTATAAAGTATTACAATTAAATCAAAGAAAATACAAGTCTAATATGACATTGTTTCTAGAGTAGAACAATACCATAAACAAGAGTAAGAAGGTCTGGTGAGATGAAAAACAACTACATCATAAATCTCCAAGAATTTTTGGAAAAGAAGAGAATATATCACAAAGTTCTGGGCTAGTAACCTACAACAAATTGTAGAAGCGGGGGTGAGTACCAAACCACACGGTACTCAACAAGTAAACCACTAAACACGAGTTAAAAGGATAAAATACAGATACTCCTTACACCCCAAACAAACCTCCATAACTACAACCTGTATAAAATGATTCCAACCTCACAATTCACAATTTACAAACACATTACTCAACAACAACTTTCTAACAATCATATATTCTTAACAACAAGATCAATATTTATCAATTACAACCTCCACAACTATAACTTGTATAAAATAAGCCCAACCTAACAGTTCACAGTTTACAAAGCACATAGCCTAACAACCGCATTCTAAAAATTTCATATAATGAACAACAACACTCTAATAGTTTCATATCCTCAAAAACAACAGTCTAACAATTGCATATCTCCAACAATAGGCTCAATATTCTTCAGTCACAAGTTCCACAAAAAGGCACTCACAAAATCAACAACACACAAGATCAAATACACTAATAATAAAGAACTACAATGCAATGAAATGCAATGTCAAGTATAGTGATGCATGTCTCATCTAATGATATACATCCGTTGTCTCTTAGTATGTGACCCATGGGGGACATATCTGTCTACTCATCTAGCGCGGCATGTGATTCGATCGAGAATAGTAACCATCGCGACGCGCGATACATACCTCAAAATATAGCATTTATTATGATACACGATACTTCCCTTGAAATATAGTATCCATCGCGGCGGGCGATACGTCGCTCAAAATGGTACATCTTGTTATCACATAACACTTTCTTTTCTCAGAACTATGTGTCAGAACCAATTCAAATGACATGTTCATACAAATAATGAGGAGATGACCATTTTAATATTAATGCACAATTCACAACAATACAACATTGATACAACATCAACTATTAAATACTAAGTTTTTCAAATCATTCTCAAATATCACACACCAACAATTAATCACATAACCTTTTTACTACCCTTTTTCCATAATTAGAATCATTCAACATGGACAAGTCAACCCATCACCAAATATCATTACTCCCAAACATATACACAAGGAAACACACAATTTTTGTACGCTTAACAAGAGTTTAGAAATTCACTTGCCTCAATCAATAAAGAATTCACTCTGAAACTTAAGTCTTCCCCTTTCGTTTAACTTCCAACTCAAAGCAATCTATTCAACTAAATGATCACACTAAAATTTCAAGACTAACAAAACCCATATTACTATGTGTTTAGCTTTGACCCAAAAGTTCATCCAGGTTTATGGTCAAGTTCTTAAACTCGATGTTGTTTAACATGTCAGCTCTCATATTTCTCGAATTCAAGTCTAGGCTTAAGTCATAATTTCGCCAAGCGCTACAACCCTAATAAATTTCATATAATATAATATACCCAATATTTAGTTACATATTTTCATATATCAAACTTGGTTAATAATGCGTTACCCTAAAAAAATTAAAAACATGAATACTACAAAGGAGCCATCCACCAGTAAGCAAAATTGAAAACTACAACGTATTATCTACTCCGATATACTGTTAATGGTAATTAATGGTGTCCCACTAACATTCTGTTAACATTTATTATCACGCAATAATTACTATCTACCAAATTGTGCACATCAATTCGCAGGACAATACATTGCAACAATCAATAAGATAAATCCAATTCACTTCATACCACCATATAATAATAATTTTAAAAAAGAAAAAGGCATAACAACTTTCTATTATATGAATGTAGATTTTCCAACTTCTACGTCGACCACCACATGTAATCTTCTGTTCTCTTCTTTTATCTTTTTTTTTGAATTAGATATATATTAAAAGTGAAAATTTTACTAACATATTTCAATGTATATATGGTCTAGATTATAGACTTATCCCATTAGCCATCATTTAAAATCAGACGTCAACTAAACAATTGTAATTAACAAATAACTGAAAAATTTACGAATATGATTTTCGGGGTCATTACAACCCGCAAGCCTCCTCCAAGTACACCACCTGAATCAGGGATATCTCTCGGTGTTCACCATGGTGTTGTTTCAAACGCTACCCATTCACCTTAAAAGCAGGCTCTTCATGTCCTTCCATTTTGATGGCCCCATTAATGGACACCGCATCACTCTAAATGGTCTTAACTATTTGTACTTAAGTTTTTCGAGACAAAGTCAAAATTAGAGCTATGTAATAGCACCTAATCTCCCACTTTAAATTCTTTCTTGAGTATTTTAGAATCATTCATCTTTTCATCTTTTGCTTGTAAAACGTTGAATTTTTGTAAGCGTTATATTTGAATTCATCCAACTCGTTCAGTTGCTCCACTCTATCTTTGGAGTTCTTCACAATCCACGTTCAGTAATTTTAATGCCCACATGATTTGTGTTCCAATTTGACTGGTAGATGACAAGAATTTCCAAAGACTAATTGATATGGAGACATACTAATGAGAGTCTTTTATGCAGTACGATATGCCTAGAGGGCATCGTCAAGATTTCTAGACCAATCATTTCTCTTGGCGTTCATTGTCTTGGCTAAGATGCTCTTAATTTCCCGGTTGGACACTTTAACCTAACCACTTGTTTGTGGGTGATATGGAGTTGCCACCTTGTGTTTTACCCCATATTTTCTCAATGTAACGAAGAACCATCTATTACGAAAATAGGATCTACCATCGCTAATGATTACTAGAGGTGTACTAAATCTAGCAAAAATGTAGCATTTCAGGAACTGGACTACACTTTTGCCTTCATTGTTAGGCGAAACAACAATTTCCACACAATTAGACACATAATCCACGACCACCAAAATATACTTATTACCAAAAGAGCTACAAAAGGGCCTATAAAATCTACATCCCAAACATCAAATAGTTCAACCTCTAAAATGGGAGTGAGGGGCAATTCATGTCTTTTGGACATTCCTTTTCTTTTGACACTGGCATATTTCTTCACAAATTTATGAGCGTCTTTGTAGAGGGATGGACAATAATAACAACTTTGGAGGACTTTAGCTGCAGTGCACACACCACTGTGATGATCACCCCACTAGGTGAAGCCTAATAGCCATGGAGTATATCCAACTCTTCCTTCTATGGAACACACCTTCTAATGATATGGTCAGCACATTCATGAAAAAATATGGTTCGTCCCAAAGGTATATTTTTTACATCAAAAAAGAACCTCTTCCTTTGGTAAAAGTTTATCTCCTCTACCTTTAGCGTACAAACTAAATAATTTGCGAAATCTGCATACCAAGGAGGTTGACTGAGAGTTATCATGAAGACCCTTTCATATGGAAAAAAATCATTGATGTCAACTTTTGGTTTTTCATTTTCCTTGCCTTTTTATATTGATAGGTGGTATGCCACTTGATTTTTACAACCTCTTCTATCTTTGACCTCAAATTCTAATTCTTGCATAGGTAACACTCATCTTATCAACCTTAACTTTGTGTCGTTTCTCGCCGTAAGGTAGCATAGGGAAGCATGATCAGAATGGAAAATCACCTTAGTACCAAGTAAGTATGCCCAAAATTTTCAAATGCGTACACCACAGTAAACAATTATTGTTTGGTAACTGTATAGTTATGTTGTGCATTGTTCAATGTTCCTCACATTGTATATGGGGTTGAAGAGTTTGTTGCATTTTTGCCCCCAAAACAACATCTAATGCAACCATCCTTAAAGTAAAACTTCATGCTATAATCCTTAAAGTAAAACTTCACTTCTTTATCTAGAAGTTTGCACAAACGGATGTACAATTTTGGAAAAGTCTTTGATGAACCTCCGGTAGAACCAACATGCCCTAAGAAACTATGAACTCCCTTATAGAAATCGGGGGCGTAAATTTCTCAATCACTTCAATCTTGGCTTTGTCCACCTCCAACACCTTTCACAAAACTTTATGCCCAAGCACTATACCTTCTTTAACCACGACGTAACATTTTCCCTGTTAAGGAATGAATTTTTCTACACATATCTTTGGAGAGCTTTACTTAAGTAGTCCAAATATACTTTGAAGCTGTCACCCATAACCGAGAAGTCATCCATGAACACCTCCATTGAATCTTCTACCATGTATTCGAAAATGGATGGCATGCATCGTTGAAATGTAGTTGGAGCATTACATAATCCAAATAGCATTCTCTTGAAGGCAAAAGGTTAATATGGGCAAGTGAATGTTGTTTTCTCTTGATCTTCCCGGACAATAGTGATTTGGTTGTATCCTGAATACCCATCCTAAAATATAACCATCCACTCTCGAAAAGTCGATCAAATATTTGATCTATAAAGGGCATAGGGAAATGATCAGTTTTCATTCACGAATTGGATTTCGGTAGTCCATGCGAACTCTCCACCCAGTCACTGGTCTCGTAGGTAAGCTCTTCTTTTTCATTAGGCACGACCATGATACCTCATTTCTTCGGTACATATTGCACCGTAGTTACCTATTTTCTATCAGTAATGGGATATATCACACCTACGTTTAACCATTTGATGATCTCTTTTTTTACCGCCTCTTTCATTGGTGGGTTTTATCTCTTTTGGTGTTCAATACTAGGCTTGCAATCGCTCTCGAGCTAAATTTTATGAGTGAAAATGCCAAGAGGGATACCCACTGTACCAACATTGGTCCACCCTACTGCTTTAATATATTTTGGCAAAACATCAAGGAGCAATTTGACCTGCAAATCAAGCAAATCAGCTGCAATAATCATTGACAAGGTGTTATTTGCCTCTAAGAAAGCATACTAAAGATGGATCAGAAGCTCTTTAGCTCTAATTTTGGTGGTTCTTCAGTTGACGGCTTTGCAGGAGGGTTCTTTTAGTTTTCTAAATCGATATACTAACTCAATAGAGTTTTTGAATACCTCCTAAACATGATAGAGTTGCCACTACCTCTTCATAACCTTGAACGTAGCGTCAACACAATTTACAAGTATGACTTCCAGTGGCTTGCTCTTGCACATCAAGAGGCTCACACTAGCTACCGCTTCATTAATGACATCATCAGTGGAGATATGAATATCAATCTGTTACTTCATAGATTTACACACATTGAAGGTGATTTCATCTTCATTTACCCAAAATTTCAATTCTCCACTTTTGACATCCACCAAAGCTCTTCTAGTTGCCAAGAAAGGTATTCCCAAAATAGTAGGAGTTTTGGCATCTATTTCACAATCTAAGATGAAAAAATCATCCAGAAAAATAAATCCATCAACCTTTACCAAGATGTAGTATAAAATACCCACTAGATGTTTGATAGTATTGTTTGTAGATTGCATCGAGGTCATATGTCTTCTTGATTAGATCATTTGTCATGATCACACTATAATTATGAGAGAGCTCAACAATTTCAAAATCCAATCTCCTTTTCTTTGTGAACAATTCCTTCATGAAATCAGCGTAACTCGACATTTCTAATAATGCTTCAATAAGAGGAAGGTTGACTAATAGATACTTCAATACCGATAGAAAATTTCTTGAGACGTTGAGGGAACGGAGGTGATATTTTGGGCAAGGGCTGCATAATTTATGGAGAAGTTAAAATATGTTTCTGTCTTATTCTATCCTTTTGTCCTCTTCATGCTCTTAATTTTCTTCATTTCCCAACGCATTTGTTATTGTTGTTTTTCCACTACGAGTAACCACAACGAAATGTCTACCCTCATGTTTTATTGGCACTCGCGGTTCCAACTGTGCTGCAAGTAAACTCAGTTGCCCCTCAATTGTTCTTATTGCATATGCATGAGAGTTCACTTAAATATTTAATGACGAGAAATCAATATTCATTCCTTTTAACAAATTGTTCGACCCCTATAACTTATCAAGGATGCGCGACAACAGATTGTTGACTCACAAACTACTCTCATCTCCTCTTGATCATGGGCTTTAACTAGAATGAGTGTGATTCTCTTCATAATCCTCCTTTCTTCACCAATAGGCAACTTGATCTTCTCCTTTTGATAGTTCTATCTTTGATTTCCACCCTGTTATGGGTAACGTGGATGGAAACTCTCATTGTATTGCCTGAAGTTTCAACCTTGATTCATCCCCTAGTTTGAGTCACCGGAAGACGAGACCCCCTTAATTCTAAATACTCCACAAAGTTTCCTTTATATACTTTTGCAACAATTCCACTTGAGTTAGCATCTTCTTAACGTTGCCATCTCTCTCTTTCCTTTTCAATTTTCTCTAGTGTCATCCGAAAGTAAAATGGAGAGACTTGGTCATCCTGGGTATACAATGCTTGATTTATCTTAGTCATATCATTGAGAAGAAATATGGACACCTCAAATGATTGTGTCATTAGTCCTCCTTGAACTAATTGATATGTTATTCCTTTGTTAATTGAATAAAGACTCTTGTAGAAGTATGGAGTAATAGATCACTAGGAAACTCATGAGTCGGACAATTTTGCAAAAGAACCTTAAACCTTATCCTTATTTTGTGAATTGGTTCGCCTTCCCTTCGCTTAAAACCTTAAATTTCATTTCTCAGTTGCATAATCTTCGAAGGAGGAAAAAAATCTTACATTAAATGTCATAACCATTTCTCCCCATGACGTGATGGAGTTGGTTTTAAGTTCGACCAGACATTTACTTGCTTCCCATGTCAATAAGAATGGAAATAATCAAAATCGGATGGACTTTTGACATATTCTTACATTACAAGGGCCTACACTCTTCTGCAAAGCTCTGTACATGTTCATGCAGATCCTCATGCTCTGATCCTCCATATAGACCTTTAGGCTGTAGGAGATGAAATGTTATGCTAGTAACCTAAAACGTTGCATTCTCTTTAGCTTGTGAAATGCAAATAGCACTCATTTAACCCTATTGATCGGGGTTATAAACAATATTAAAATCATGGATACCGTCCAGATGGTAAGCACAATACATTTGATGGCTTGCTTGAAAGCGATTTACACTCATATTTCCTGTGTTCAACATAATCAATTGAAATGAAACTAAAAATTAAGTTAGTAAAGCAAAAACTAAGTAGGAAATTTTTTTTTACTCAACTAAAAATTCTCAAATAATAGCATTCCCCGATAGTAGCACAATTTTGATCATTGTCATCAAAGACATTTCATGCAATACTAAGCGTCGACTATCGTTAGTCAGTACATAACCCAGCAAAGGGTTGAGATTGTTCCCACAAGGGCGGTTTTGAGAATTAATAGAAAAATAAAATTTAGTTCTAATTAGTCATAGCTATAAATATTATCAAAAATAAAAATACTAAATCTAATGTGGTGACGCAAGCGTCAATTATCAATGAGGGTTTTGTAATCAAAATTAATAGCTAAAAAAAGTAAAAACAATAAGAGAGACTAATGGGAAATAGGATTCTTGGATGTGATAGGAATACGAGATAAACTAAACTATTGGGTACATGATTTTGATAGTGAATTTGTTGAATATTTGTGACTAGGCTAGAATATAGTGGGGTAACCTTTCTCTCGAACAACCTACCCCAAATAAAATGGGTTCCTCTCGGGCACCCACTCGCCACGTGAAAAACAACCTCCACCTTAGCCCACTCACTCTCTCGAGCAGAGTGTGTGGAAGATGTACTAGGGTTCACTTCCTCGAGCTGAAACTTATGTCAATCTAGTCCCAATGGCCATCAATTTAGTAGGCTTAGTTTTATAACCTTTTTCTTGAGCAAATAAAAAATACGAAGGTGAAATCATATTCGCAACTATAAGTACATTAAGTTCCAACACAACTACTGAAACAATATCACGTTAAAACAATGATTTAACTATCAACTAGATAAACCCAACAACTAATTTAACTCATATTCATAAAATCACACCCCAAGAATTGCTGTTTTAGCTAGACATAAAGAAAAACAAGAAAATGATACCAAATCTAAGTAACATCAACTGGGTATGATTTATTTATGCTTCAATCAAATCGAGGATGAACCAACACCCTCTTTGAATTTCTCCCGGATGAGGATCTTCAAATCTCTAAGGTTCAAGTGCACAGTTTCCCAAAAGCTCTCAAAAACTCAAAATAGAAGCTAAGTCTGAAATTTACTGTTCAATACTATGAAAATCTCTCCCAAAGCTAGAAACATTAACAACTATTTTTATTTTTCAAAAAGTTATGCTGCAAAGGACCACTCGACGCAGTTAGTTGGGATCACTGATCAACTCGGTGATCCGCCCATTGGTATGTTCTACACCTTCAGTTTTAGCCTACATCTTCGTGTTTTGAATAATTCGGCGACGTACTATTGCTTTGCACAACTACTCGGTGGAACGCCCACTTCACCTTTTCACTGCCAATTTGATCCTTTCTTTTAGGGCTCAACTCACTGGAAAAAAAAGCGAGGATGAGACCTTTTGGCGATACACCATATGGGTTCGACAATCTTCAAGTCTTCACTTCTTCGATCTTTCATCTGCCTTTGTTCCTTTTAGCTCGATTGTGTCTTTACTTTGTATACAAGTGTATATACCTGAAACTCAAGGTATTTTATCAGTTTTAGAGATAAAATATGCATTTGAAGACACTAAAACTATCAAAATATGGCCCTAAATGAGTCGAAATCGTGGACTCATCAGAAGACAATCACAAAAGATTCAAGGTATGGTCGAAACACTCCATTCATCAACTCCATGAATGTTGTAGTGGCATTAGTTTACCCCAAGGGCATCACTAGGAACTCATAATGCCCATACCGAGTCTTAAAATATGTCTTAGGGATATATGATGCCCTAATCTTAAGCCATTGATACCCACACATCAAATCACTCTTAGAGAACAACAATGCTCCTTTTAGTTGATCAAATAACTAATCAATACGCGAAAGAGGATGCTTCTTTTTTATTGTTAGCATGTTCAATTATTTATGATCAATACACAACCTCATAGTCCCACCCTTCTTCGTAACAAGCAATATAGGGGCACTCTAAAGGGATACACTAGGTTGAATAAACCACTTACTCAACAAATCCTACAACTGCTCTTTAGACTCTTTCAACTATATTATAGTCATACATAACGAGTAATAGAAATGGGTTTAGTACCCGACTCCAAATCAATATCTCTACCGGGAGGAAAACTTAGAAGATAAGAAGGGGATACGTCGAGAAACTCCCAAACCACTGGAACAATATCCATGGCGGTGGTTCTATACTAATGTCTCGAATGATGTCTAAGTAAGAAAAAATACCCTCTCTCCACCAATTTCAGAGCACATCTGCAGGAAATAACCTTGTTAGTATAAGAACCACTAAACCATTCTACTTAAACCTTAGAACACCATTCATCGCTAAGGACACATTCTTAACATTAGAATCATGAATAACGTGATTGGGGGAAAGTAATTCATACCCAAGATAACTAACATAAAAGTCTATCATCCCCAAAAGTATTTAAGTCTACCCAAGTTTCATACCTTGCATAAGAAACAAGACAAGACCAATGATCGATCCACCACTAATGTATCATCCACAGGTGTAGAAACATGAATAGGTACATGCCTCCACCTTAGCTTATGCACTCTCTCGAGCTGAGTGTGTGGGAGAAAGAATAGGGTTCATTCTCTTGAGCTGAATCTCATTTCGACTCAATACCACTGGCCATAAATTTAGTAATTTTACTTTTACGACTTCTCTCTCGAGTAAGCTGAAAACAAAAAGTTGAAATCGTATTCACAACTATAATTTCATTAAGTTCCAACACAACTACTAAAATATATCACATTTAAAAAATGATTAAACTATCAACAAGCAAGACCCAACAACTAATTTAATTGATATTCGTAAAATCACACATTAAGATTTGTTGTTTTAGCTAGATATAAAGAAAAATGAAAAAATGACACCACATCAAAGTAACATCAACTGGATATGATTTATCAATCAAGTGTAGGATTAACCAACGTGCACTTTGAATTTCTCCAAGATGAGGATCTTCAAATCTCTATGGTTCAAGAGCACAGTTTCCCAAAAGCTCTTAAAAACTAAAAATAGAAGCTAAGTCTAAAATTTACTGTTCAATACTATAAAAATCTCTCCTAAATCTAGAAACATTAACAAGTATTTTTAGTTTTCAAAAAGTTATGTTATGAAGGACCACTTAGCGCAGTTAGTCGGGATCACCGATCAACTCAGCGTTCTTTCCTTTGGTAAATTCTACGCCTTCTTGCATTATCCCACAACATCTTTGTGTTTTGGACCATTCGGTGACGTAGTATTGCTTCACAGAACTGCTCGGTGACACGCTAACTGCTCTTTTTCACTGCCAATTTGATCCTTGCTTTCAGGGCTTAACTCACTAGAACAAAAGGCGAGGATGGGATTTTTTGGTGACACGCCAAATGGGTTCGGCGATCTTCAAGTCTTCTTCTTCTTTAACATTTCAGCTGCCTTTGTTTCTTTTATCTTGTTTGTGTCTATGCTTTGTCTCCAAGTGTATATACCTGAAATTCAAGGTATTTTATCAGCTTTCAAGACAAAATATGCATTTGAAGACACTAAAACTATCAAAATATGGCCCCTAATGAGTCCAAATCATGGACTCATCAAAATACAATAAAAAAGATTCAAGGTATGGTCGAAACACCTATTCATTAACTCCATAAATATTGTAGCGGTGTTACTCAACCCCATGGACATCACTACGAACTCATAATGACCATATCGATTCCGAATAACATTCTTAGGGATATATGATGCCTTAATCTTCAACTTATGATACCTGGACCTCATATCAATTTTAGAGAAAAACAATGTTCCTTGTAGCTGATCAAATAACACATTAATACATGAAAGAAGGTACTTCTTTTTTACTTTTACCTTATTCAAATATCTATAATCAATACGCATCCTCATAGTCCAGCTAGGGTGAATAAACCCCTTACTTAAAAAATCCTTTAATTGGTCCTTCGACTCTTTCAACTCTGTTGGAGTCATAAGTCAAAGATTAATAGAAATGGGTTTAGAACCCGACTACAAATCAATAGTAAAATCAATATCGTTACAAGGAGGAAAACCTAGAAGATAAGAAGGGAATACATCGAGAAACTCCTAAACCACGAGAACAGTATCTATAAATGGTGGTTCTATACTAGTGCCCCGAATGAAGTCTAAGTAAGAAAAATAACCTCTCTCCAACAATTTTTGAGCACGTATGAAGGAGATGGACTTTCTAGGATAAGAACCACTAGAACCATTCTACTCAAAGCTCAAACACCAGTCATCGCTAAGGACACAGTCTTAGAATTAAAATCATGAATAACGTGATTAGTGGAAAGTATTTCATACTTAAGGTAACATAAAAGTCTACCATCTCCAAAATGATTAAGTCTATCCAAGTTTCATACCTTTCCAAGAAACAAGACAAGATCAATGATATTGATACACCAGTAAGTTATCACACACGGGTGTAGAAACATCAATTGGTACATGCCTTCGCCTTAGCTCACTCCCTCTCTCGAGATGAGTGTGTGAGAGAATAACTAGGGTTTACTTTTTCGAACTGAACCTTATGTCGATCTAATTCCACTGGCCATCAATTTAGTAGTCTTAGTTTTACGACGTCTCACTTGAGCAAGCCGAAAACACAAAGGTGAAATCGTATTTGCAACTACAGTTTCATTAAGTTCCAACACAACTACTAAACGAGATCACATTTAAACAACGATTAAACTATCAACAAGTATGACCCAATAACTAATTTAAATCATATTCATAATATTACACCTCAAGAATTAGGGTTTTAAGTAGACATGAAGAAAAGCAAGAAAATGATACCAAATCGAAGTAACATCAACTGGGTAGGATTTAACTATGCTTCAATCATGTTAGCACAGTTTCTCAAAGGCTCTTAAAAACTAAAAATAGAAGCTAAGTCTAAAACTTTGTTGTTCAATACTATGAAAATGTCTACCCAAGCAAGAAACATTGATAAGTATTTATAGTTTTCAAATAGTTATGCTTTGAAGTACCATTCGACGCAGTTAGTCGTGATCACTGATCCGCCCTTTGGTATGTTCGACGCCTTCTTGCATTTAGCCCATAACATCTTTGAGTTTTGGATAATTGGGCAACATAGTACTACTTCGCGGAACCACTCGGTGACATGTCGACTGCTCCTTTTCAGTGTTGGTTTGATCCTTTCTTTCAAGGCTCAGCTTATCGGAACAAAAGGAGAGGATAGGGACTTTCGGCTACACGTCAAATGGGTTCAACAATCGTCAGGTCTTCACTTATTCAATCTTTTCGCTGCCTATTGTATTAGTTTTTGAGACAAAATATGCATTTGAGGACACTAAAACTATCAAAATATATTCCTGAATGACTCTAAATTGTGGACTCATCATAACACAATCACAAAAAGAATCAAGGTATGGTCGAAACACCACGTTCATCAACTCCATGAATGTTGTAGTGGCATTAGTCAACCCGTAGGACATCACTAGGAATTCATAATGACCATACCGAGTTCAAAAAACTATCATAGGGATATATTATGCCATAATCTTTAGTTGTTGATACCTGAACCTCAAATCAATCTTAGAGAACAATGATGCTCATTGTAGCCGATCAAATAAGTCATCAAACACGAAAGAGGATTCTTTTTTTTTGTTACCTTGTTCAAATATCTTAAATCAATACATATCCTCATAGTCATGTCCTTCTTTATTAAAAACAATACTGGTACCCCAAAGGTATACACTAGGGTGAATAAACCCTTTACTCAACAAATCCTACAACTATTCATTTGACTATTTCAACTTTGTTGGAGTGATAAGGTAAAAAGTAATAGAATGTGTTTGGTAACTAACTTCAAATAAGTAACAAAATCAATATCCTTACCAGGATGGAAACCTAGAAAATAAGAAGGGAATACATCGAGAATCTTCCAGACCACGGAACGAAATCCAGACTAGTGGTTCTATACTAGTGTCCCCAATAAAGTCTAAGCAAGACAAAGAGCCTCTCTCCACCAATTCTTGAGCACGTATGAAGGAGATGAACTTTCTAGTATAAGAACCATTAGAACCATTCTACTCAAACCTCGGAACACCAGACATCGCTAAGGACACATTCGTAAAATTACAATCATGAATAGCATGATTAGGGGAAAGTAATTCATACCCAAGATAACATCAAAGTCTTCCATCCCAGAATTAGGGCTGTACAAACAAAACCATAAAGTCAAACCAAATCGACCAACCAAGTAAAACTGAGAAAAAAACCGACTTATGGTTTGGTTTGATTGGTCTGGCGTTGAAAAAGAAAAACTGACCATTCTTGATTTGGTTTGGTACTAATAAAAAAAGTCAAACCGAATCTAACCCAAACCGACATAATACATATATAATTTTAACTTTTTATACAAAAAATATTTATATAATGTATTTTATAAATATTTTAAAATTAATTTTATTACTTTTCAATATGTACAAAATTAGATATATATTAAGATATGGGCTTATAACTTGTAAGTTATTATAAATATTTGTCCATCAGTTGGTGAATGATCCAAGCCCAATGTAAACTAAGTTAAAACCCTAGACTAGTCATATTCTAACTTTTCCACTTTCCACTTTCCAATCTTTGGACTTTCCAGAGAACAACTCAATCTTGCTATTCTTATTCTTCTCAGTCAATAGATTCGTCTATTTGGTGATAGTTATGTATGTTTTCCTTTTTGTTTTTCTTGAAAATGTAAATTTATAAATGAAAATCATCACTTGCAAGTTACAATGGTTGTTGCTACCATCAATCTTAATTTTTTGTGTTTCAGTTTCTTAGATGGAGACTATGACTGGAACTGATGTTGAAATGATTATCGACATTCCTCCAGTTGTGTTAATACCTCAAAAGAAAGGTAAAAACACTCTTCATTTCTGTACTCATAAAAAGCAAAAAAGAACACCCCAATAGATTCCAATCCTACAAATGGTAATACAGGGAGAGAAACGTCACAAATTTGGGATCACTTTGCTAAATTTATTGATAAATGAGGTAAACAAAGAGCAAAATTTAACTATTATATAAAATAGATTGTTGCAGAGACAAAAAATGGAACTTTTGTATTGTGGTCACATTTAAATGACAAATGCCTCAAATCTCTTTTTAAATTTGTTGATAGAAGGCAAACAACCTTGAAATTTGTACAAATCAAAGTAAGGGGACAATAAAATGGAACAAGTTCTATATAAAAAGTTGTGTACAATGTGGAGGATATCAGGAGGACCATTTCCGAATTTGAACAACCATTTAAAGTTGTTGAAGGAGAAGTTTTTAAAAAATTGATGGCCAAAGCTTTGCCTAATTTTGAATGACCTTCACGAGTTCTTTGAAGATCTATCAAGAAGAGAAAGAGAAGCTTAAAAAACTTGTCAAGAATCAACTTATATGTGTTACAAGTGATACATGGACATCACTTCAAAATTTGACTTGCATGGTCGTGACTGCTCATTGGATTGATGATGAATGGAACGTACAAAAAAAGATTCTTAATTTTTTTCAACTCCAGATCACAAGGGTAAGACTATAGTTAAAGGTATGAAGCATGTTTTTCGGATTGGGAAATTGAGAATTTATTTATATTGACACTAGATAATGCATCTGCCAATGAGGTGCCATTAAGCATTTTGAAGGCACAAATTGATGATTGGAAAGGGGTCATATTGAGAAACGAGTTTTTACATATTAGATGTAATGCTCATATTTGAATATAATTGTAAAAGAAGGATGAGATGAACAAATCGAGCCAATTTCTCACATAAGGAATGTAGTGAAATATGTCAAGTCTTATGCTTCTAGGTTTGCCTCTTTCAAGTCATATGTTGAGAAGACTAAGCTAGACAGTCATGGTATCTTAAGTCTTGAAGTTGAAACTAGGTGGAATTCTACATATACGATGTTAGAAATTGCTGTAAATTTTGAAAGGGCTTTTGCAAGAATGTACATTGATGATCATAATTATCGAAAATATTGTCTTCAAAGACAATTGAAAGGACATCCAACTACAAATGATTGGAATCTTGTGAAGGTTTTATAAAGTTCCTTAAAATCTTCTATCATTCTACTTTAAAATTTCCAAGGAGCTTATATATTACTTGTAATCTATTCTTCCATGAATTTCTTAATGTTTGAAGTTCTATACTGAAGTAATCGTATAGTGAAGATCTGATTTTGATTAATATGTCTAGAAGGATGAAGCTAAAGCTTGATAAATATTGGGAGAATATTGAGAAACCTGAAAATTTGAATATGTTGTTGTTTATTGCTAGTGAGTTGGATCCTAGGTATATGATGCGATATGTCAATATTGTTCTTGGCAAAGCATATGGATCCTTACTGGGAAAATTAAAGTCAGATTTGTGGAAGGTGTCTTGAAACGTTTGTATAATCACTATAATCATTCTTCAACTGGAAATTTTACAGATAACATTGGAGGTGAGACTAACATGATGGGTGTAGTTGATGATATATTGCATTCTGAATGGGACAAACATTTAGAAGATGAGGAAAATGTTGAAAAAATATCTAAGCTTGATCAATATTTGATGGATAATGTAGAGAAGCCAAATTATTTTAATATCTTGACTTAGTGGAAAGCTTCATCGAATAGATATCCAACTATTTCAAAAATGGCAAGGGACGTTCTTTCTATTCCTGTGTCCACTGTTGCATCTGAATCAACTTCAGTACAAGTGGTCATATTCTTGATTCATATCGGAGTTCTTTATCACCAAAGACAGTAGAAACTCTTATTTGCACTCAACAATGGATACGATCACCTTCTAAAGAGTGGGAGGTTCAAGATTATTTGGAGGTAGTTCAAAAAATTGAAGAAGTTGAAAAAGGTAATTTACTAATTTAATTCTTAATTCTTCTTTTTTGCTATTAATTTTCTACTTTGAAAATAACTTTATGTTGGTTTCTAACTAACAAAGTTGAGTTGACAAGTGATTCAATGTCTAATTACTCATTTATGTTCTAATAATTCTTTTCCTTTCAGAATATCCAGGTGCTCCTTTCAGTATCGATTAGTTTAATGAGTTAGCTTTTTGCACAATTCTTTTGATATATAGGTATTTCCTTTTCCTGTATTGAAATAGCGTTTTACAGTTCTAGTTAGTGGTTCTCGTCCTGATAATTTTCTTTTTTTTCAAAATGTATGTCTAGGTAACCTTTTGAGTATATAATAGTTTGGATGAAGAAAATATGCAGCTACATCTTCGTGGTTGAAGAATGAAGATTATTGGAGTCACTTTGTAGTTCTTTTGTTGGGTTTTTAAGAGGATATTTTACTAACATAATGTGAAGTATTATGTTTTTAATTTTCAATGTTAACTAGACTTATTTTTTATAAAGTATTTGCTCCTGCTGATCATGTGAGGATCTTGATAATCAAAACTTGTTGAAATAAGATTGAAACGAAATGGTTATTGAGCAATTGTCAGGATATTGGGTTATTGATCGATTTTCATGTGGTGTTTCTCTTCATATGTTCTTCTATCTCGATGTGTTGTATGTTATTGAAAACCTCATTATGTGGTCGTTTACTTTGGTTTGCTGTTGGGTTCATGATGTCTATGTATGATGGATATTGTTTCTTAATCGTTCTTAGTTGTTTCCTTGAGTTGGCATAATAACGAGTTAGAAACTATGAAGATTCATGGTCTGTAGGAATTTTGAAGTTTTGCAGTCGTTCTTGCTATTCTTAGTCGTTTCCTTAGTTCTTAGTCGTTTTTAATCATTATTGCTTTGTGTCTCCCTTTCCCGGATCTGCTGCTTAATTTTGTGATACAGTCTAGTCGAAGCTTGTGGCTTTGCAGCTGGTGTTGGTATTTCTTTGGCTACTCTTTTGAGTTCTTTTTGTCGTTCCCCTTCTTGAATCGTCTACCTGATGTTTGTTGAGTCTGTGCTATTTCATTTGCAACGTGATTCATGTGTTGAATTTAAATTTGATACTGTTTAAAGTTGTCATTTATGGGTCTAGGCTTCCAAGATCAACTTATATAGCTAAGTATTTATAGTGTATCCACATTCTTATTCCAATAGTTTCGTTTTATCCATATCTCGAATATCTTTGTGGTCTTATGGCCCAATATGGTTTGCTTTAATCAAGTTTTTCCTTCTAAAATACTTACAATTACCAATCAAGTTGGTGTGAATCTGGAAAGTTTCTTGTATTACTATTCAAGTCTTAGTTGATATTGAAGTTTGATCTTTGAGATTATTTGAATTGGGACATTTTTTCCAGAATGGTAATTCGTTGTAATTTTTCTTGTATTACTAAATGTTCAACAAGACTTAATTTAGCCCCCTTATGTTAATTCCCTGTAATTTTCTATGATTTAACTAGTGCACCAATTAGATGAAGTTGTATCCTAACTTGTATTAGTAGTGCATCAATTTTTTATGATTCACTGGGCTATGCATTATAAGGACTAAGTAGGTAGCAGATCAAAAATTTGTATGGTAACTTGAATTTTCTAGATAATTTTGACATTGGTGTCCTATAAAAGTCTGCTAGTTTAGAACCAAAGCGATCAAACTGCTTCTGCCTAAAAATTATCTACACACAATGCTTAACAAAACAAAATAGTGAGACAACAAATTATTTGCAATATAGAAATATTGGCTTCTATTATTGTAAAACTTAAGTACTCTTTAGAAAATCGATAAAACCAAAAGAATTGTACCGAAAAAACCAAAACAAAAAAAAACGAATTATATTGGTTTGATTTGGTTTATAAACTTAATAAACCGATATAATTGGTTTAATTTTTTTTTTATAAAAATCAAACCAACCCGACCTATGTACACCCCTACCCAGAATGATTAAGTCTACCTAAGTGTCATACATTGCCAAAGAAATAAGACAAGATCTATACAATCAATCCAGCACTAAGGTATCACCCACAGGTGTATAAACGTGAACAGGTACATGCATGATATAACACATCATATCAAACTCAGCAGAAAAATAGGTAGTCACATAAGAGAATTTAAATATCTGATCATATAATATAGACCAAATCAATAGTATACAGGGATGATACCTGTAATAATAGCATCAGAAGTATCTTCCTTGGGTCTCCCTAGTTAAGCATGTAATGTCCCCTTATGCCACCTCTAGCCTGGGTGGTACATCTACCCCCACTCTATCGAGTCGCTTTACTACTACCATAATCTCTACCACCTCTACCTAATTGAAATCTCACTGTGGTACCACTGGTCTAGTCAGAAATAAAGAAGTTGGTTAGGGTCCTTCACGCCTTCTTAGAAATGTACATTGTCGCATTAGTTGATCAATATATTTATAACTAAAGCAAAACATCTTACTCCGGAACTACTGTGCAGATCCTGAAGACCCACTATACTTGCGTCGCCGTGTAGATCACTACTCTAAACTGTATATGCCTTGGACCGCGCTAAAAGAATATCGAGGTATCTAACTACCGTTGAATGTCAGCATACATGCAAGAATGGATCCCCAAAGTTGGAAGGAATCACTGCATCTGTGTGATTCCCTTCCTTAAGATGAGGCACCATGAAACTAAATTAATGTATGTGCCTTCTTAAGGACCCCAAACTCATCTACCTCCATCAATTCTCCCTATTTGGCACCACTCCAATGGACTGGAAGGAAGCCTCCTCTCGAGATGCCCTAAATACAGCTGATATGATAGAGAAAGTCATCCTCTCAAAATCTACGGATCCTTTTGATCTTTTCTGGAATAATGTCTAAAGCATACCTTGACAACTAGCAAAAAATGGGCCTCATATTCTATAGTGGATAAGTTATTCAGTCTCGGATTCTCAAACCTAAAATGACTTTCCTCTCTCGTTTTCCATGGGATGAAGGGATCATGAAACACATTATAAATTATCTCCATGTCAGTAGAGTAGATCCAATTGGCAAAGACCCTGATTGATCTTTCAACCATTCTTTCGCTGGCCCATGAAGTTGAAGGGTAACATACTGATCCCCATGTGACTTAGATAACCAACCAACTCTAGAAACTCTCGGCATATAGTCATAAACTCATTAGCATACTCCATCTTTGCATCCCAAAACTAAAGTAGGTCTACCATTAAAAATTTCTCATATCCGTCTTGCTCATGCTCTGTAAGAAGAACAGAGGATGCAACATGACCCCTTACTGCTGGTGCAAGATCATTTCTAACCATGGGATCCACTGATGGCTACCTCAGTAGGTCCTGAATAACTAGGGATTCTTGTTGCTCTTGGGTTTGAGTCCACACTATAGTCTTAGAGTTATTGTGTGACAGTTACACCACAACTCTTAGAAAATCTATCGAGCACACTCAAAACCCTTATTAAGGTATCTTAAATAAAAGGTGTGGATGCGGGCTCTGGAGGAACCTGGTCCTCTTTGTGATCGATATGAGGCTCTATAGAGACCTAACTAGTATTACCCATTGCATTTGTGATGTACCGTGGATTCACGATACATTCTTTACTTTTTTCTTAAGATTAATGTGTGGCTAGAGCCTTATTATAGTAGTTTAACATGCTTTTATCTTTGTTTTGCTATAAAGGTGTCCAAAACCAAAATGGAGAAGGCAACTGAGATTTCGTGCATAGGTGACCCACGAAGGCCATCAAAGGCCCGTCGTTCCATTGATGGACCGTAGATGGTGACCGTCGACTGAAAGTTCAGGCATCTGGAGAAACTTGAGAAATTTGACCAGGTGTGGGGCTACGAAAGGATCAACATCGATGGACCATCATGTTGAATCATCGTAACGTTCAGAGATAGTTTTAGTACCCGAAGTTGAAAAAAGTCTAAATATGGAACAACGGAAGGCATCGAGGGATCGTAGACGTATCAACGTATCGCGCTGTTGGTCCCTCGATTGAATAAGAGAAGATGTCAGTTAAAGGATGAAAAAAGATGCTAAGTATGGACTGACAGAGGCAGTCGACTGTCCGTCCTTTCATGACGGACCGTCTGTGGGGGTCGTCGATTACAGCCGCGTTTTTGGACAACTTTTCTTATATAATTCCTTTTAATTTAGGATAATGTTTTCTATAAATAGGGTTAAAACCTCATTTTGGGGTTGGATTCTATTACTTTTGACTCTTAGTTTGTTTTTGCAGACTGGGTTTGCAACTTTAGCATTAATTCAAATTTTTGGATTTGGTTTTGAAGTGAGTTCTTGTTGTTTCAAGTTGAATTTCTGGATTTTCTTCGAATTTGTCAAAGTAAGTTCATGATTTATTGTTTATTCACTATGAATTGTGTTCTTCTATGCATGGGTAACTAAATCCACAACTAGGGTTGTGGGAACCATTGGTGATTAACAAAGTAAACCTAGCTTAATAACTATTCTCAAATAGGTTATTGTATGCATTGATAATTATTTTGCTTAGAAGTCTTTTTAACGAGTACACTCGTTAGAACTTGTCTTATTGCTACTTGCCGGACCAAGGAGGTAGTTAATATGAAAAGAATTATCAACATAGATTTAGTGGGATACTATCTAATAGGCTACTCTATTGGGGAGAAATAATACCTATGTCATACATCAAGTATGATGTTTAATATGAAGTAAAGGTAAGGGTTAGTAGCTTAGACACACGTAGCTGGACCAAGGTACGGGGTGAAATTCTCCAAATATCGGGACAAGGATTTAGAGTTACCTAACTTATCACTTTGCATGCAAAACACTAGGGAAGAATTGTTATTATCTAGGAATACGACGTTATGAACCTATGGGGAACACTTACACACTAGTTTCTCTCACAATTTGATAAAAATCAAAGCTTTACACTCCTAGTACTTGTTTTACTTAGAGATATTAAAAGAATTTCGCTTCACAAATCCCTCATTTAATCATCTATTTTCGGAAAGAACTTTACTAATTGTAAGTAATCATACCTTGAAGTTAAGTCTAAACCATTTTCCTTAGGGATCGACCCCAACCTAATAGTTGAGTTCTGTACTTGATACGACCGATTATACTTCTTTAGGGAGGTGTAATTTGAGTGTTATCAATGTGCTGCTCAATGGGAACGACCTATGGCTAGTGTCATTCCACAAATATAACCTCTAGCTCGGACTATACCTCTACCCCTAGATGGGGCCCTCAACGACTGTCTCAGAAACTACCTCCCATGTACTAAATGTAACAATAACTATAGTTCTCTCCTTTTGTCAAAAGAAAATATGATATCTTAGTACTAAAAAGGTAACCACGCATGGCGATAAAGAATGAACAAAAAGAAAGTTTCCTAATAGTCTTCATAACCTCTGAGAAATAAGTGCAGACGTCTATGTACCGATCCTCAAGACCTATGTAGATTCGGCTTGTGTACACGTGAACCTATAGACCTATGCTCTGATATCATTTTGTCACGAACCAGAAATGGACTTGATGGCACTTGCAAACCCCCGGCGCTTAAATGACATATAATGGGGGGGGGGGGGGGGGTCAGCCATTTTTGGGGTCTAAGCCCATTTCATCATTTTCTTAGCTTTGAGGACCTTGGTGGCAATATTGAAAGGATTTTCTATGCTAGATCATTTAGATAAGTATTATTGATCCTAAACCTTCATTTTCCAATCAAGAGTTTTAATATCCAAATGTGATAATTAGGTACTACTATGGCAAGGTTCAAGAACCCAAGTTCCTAGCTTAAATGACGATTTTGAAGTAGTTTTGCTCTCTTTTCCGAAATAATTTTCTCTAATGAGTTTATAAAGCCTTCAACATCATTTTAATTATTAATTTCAAATTCAAACATTGATATTTGAATGGGGGTTTGAGTTAATTAACCCACCTTTCAAGAGGATTGATGTGGATATTGTTGTTTTGGGAAAGTTATTTGAACACTTGGTTGTGCATAGATTGTGTGGCTTTAGAAGTGTTCGGAAGTTGAAGACTCAACCGTTGGAGTCCTTTTTGATTGGTTTAAGGGAAATGACTTCCTAAACCTTGTATTCTAGTTGATTCAAATGCTTTCTATGTTGATTGTGTGTTGGCAGTAATGGGGCTGAGATGAAGGGTTTAAATTGTCCACTTGTAATAATAAAAATTGAGCTAAAAAAGAAAATTTGTCGATCAAGATGATGTGAATTTTCTTATTGTAACAGTTATTTATTGATTGATGAAAGACTTGAAAGTATGAATGTGGACTTGATCCGCGTGATCTCTCTCTTTCTTTCTTTGATCTCGAGGCTTGTCAAGGACTTGAAGAGGTAGTTTCTTATCATTTGGTGGGCCCTATTTTTCCTTTTCTTACACTTTGTTCTATTTGAGAAACAAACATTCAGACTTGTATTTATTTTTTAATTCCGTATATGTATTTAGGAGCTTGTAGTAGTGACAACCAGATTTTATGGGTTTTAATGGAAGAATAAGTTTTCTACTTTATCTTGTTCTTAAATTTTACTATTTTCCGCATTTCTTTCATTTTTTGTTAGGTTGAGGCTGACTTTTCTTGGTGGAAAAAAACAAGTGTTATCATGTCTATTTTTGGGTCATGACATAATATGATTAAGAACTCTGAAATAGTATACAAGAGTTGAACGAGAGGCACGCCGAATATGTAATATTAAGTCTATGTTGAAGAAATTCTAGGATGAAATGGTATGAAGATGGTGACAGTAACAGAAAGTACTTCCACTCTATGATAAGATACATGAAGAGAAGGTTGAGCCTAAGCATAATAACGTTCAATAAAGAGAAATGAATTATTCAAGATGTAAAAATTGCAAAAGCTGCAAGCAAACATTATGAACAAATTTTTTATCTAAAGCAGCACCGGGTTGATCCTATTATTTTAGACTGTATAACCGAATGCATCACCCACGGAGGTAATCTCAGAATTATCAATTGTTAGTGTGGACATTTTAATATCATAAAATCCATATTGCTTTGCCACATTGATAATGCTTTTATTGTGACCATTTGCCACTAAGGCAGAATGGTGGGGGAAAATGTAATGTCTTATTACTCTTACTTTTTGGTGCATTACTTTGCAAATTGAATTGTGCTAACAGTTTGTCCGTTTAAGAATACATCAATTACATTTGAACGTTGGGTTTCTTGGCAGAATGAGTGGTGGTAAATTATGACCATTAGATTTCCATATTATTTCTCCATTATCTCATTCTTTAATTTGTATTCTGTAGGGTATTCATCTTCACTATTTACTACACCATTATCTTCTTATTCATTACTAGGAAGACTTATTCTATAAATAGTGATTGTCTTCATTTGGTTAGATACACAATATACAAGAAAAATATAGAACGAAGAAATAGTCAAAAAGAGAATTCTTATTAGTGGAAGGGAGGTGTTTTTATTCGTGGAGCTTTGGACTCAACTTTTTTCTAGAGTTGTTGAGTTATACTTTGTGAAGGTTGTTGTATCCTGGAGGGGATAAGTCAAAGAGAACCACTGCTGGACCGGTGAAAACATTTGCTTCAATGGACTTGAATCTCCTTAAAAAGAGCGAGATATCTGCGCCTCAACCTGTAAAGATTTATTTTTTCATTTTATTTTCAATTGTAATCTTGTACTTTTGTTATATTTTAAGTTTTTCATGAACATCAAGTGCCCTCGAGTAGATGAATCAAAGTAGCCATCTTTGAGATGAAATTAGTCAGTGCTGCTGGCCCTGATGGGTTCTCAAGTAAATTTTATTAATCATCTATGTATGCGGATGGCATTCTGATATTACTAGTGGGAATATTTAATCCATCAGGATGATTATGAAGCAAATTCACTGGTATGAGAATGTTCAGGCCAAAAATTAACAAATATAATTGTTTTTACCATACTTCTCCATGTACGATTAACTAAATTAGAGTTGTACTGAATTCCTTAATAAGGATGTCCTATCTAAGTTGGGAAGAAAAGGAATGAATATTTTGAGAAGTTGTTATCGGAAGTTATCAAAAAGCACAATGGTTGGCAAAGCAGCATGCTTTCCTACAGAGGCAAAAACATTCTCATTAAACATGTCCTCCAATCATATCATTAATATTAAAATTAGAAGGCTACTAGTTATGGTGTCTATTCAAATGACTTTGCTTGGAATTGCATAAGGGTAGCTAGAGTGTCAGATCATATATGGAAAAACATTTGGCATTCAAAATGACTTTCTCGTCTTTATTGATGTTATTTATATGCAGGTTTGGGAAGGAAAACTCTCCTGATAGCCTCTGTTTTGGTCAACCTTTGAGAGTCAAGCAAGCAAGTTGAAGAATTCCTTCAAGACTGCAATACACAGAATGATGATTAAGAATATTCCAATATTAATTAATTTCTGGGAAATTTAGATATGGTAGGAAAACAAATTTTTATTTAGAGGAATGGAGCAAGAAATAAGTTGGAACATCAAAGCTATTATGGACACAGCTTTCCCATTTCGGAAAACGGATATCCACTGGAATCAACTATGTCAAGTGGTTGAAAACTTGAGACCAAGGATTAATCGTAAGATTGTGGTGTGGAACAGACCACAACAAGGGATGATTAAACTTAACATGGATGGAAGTTTTCTGGAGCATTATGTAAAGGCTCGAATACGAGGCATGAGTAGGGATATCACTGGAAAGTTCATCTTTGTGTTTGCTATTCCCATTTGGTGTAAAGATCATAATGTTGCTGAGGCAACAACTGCTAAATATGTTTTCCAATGGTTGAAGAATAATGCGCCTCAACAAGGCATTATAGAAATGGATTCCTTGCTTGTGGTCGATATTATAGAAAAGAACTTCTCAAAATCGCAACTTGAAGTTTATCGTGGATGAGACTGCTGATTTAGTAGGGAATGTTGTTTTTTGATGCACTCATTTGCTACAAAGAAGTCAACAGATTGGCTGATCATCTTGCAAAAATAGATAGATCAATTGCCTAGTGTATTAAGGAGTTTATTTTATAGACAAGATGCAAGTACCTAGAATAAGGATAAGAGAAGACAACTCCCATTTTCTGTAAGCTAATCTATATAGTTTCTAGATGTGCGAAAATATAATGCAGTGGCATGCTTAATTATTCTCCTTTTTTTGCGAGATTGCTTGACAATTGCTGATGTATATTTGGGTTTAAGGGGAAAAAAAATTACAACACATGGAATTATAAGGATCTAATCCAGAGGAAATCTTGAAAATGAATGAAATCTTAGATATAGAAGTGGAAATCGATATTTATGTTCATGTTCTGGGATTTTGGGGACAATTATATACCTCAATCAGTGGCTAGTTATTGCCAATTGATTGAGGCAATTATACTTATCTATGCATGCAACAAGAGAAAATAATAATGTACTGATTCGTTCGTTTCTTTTTCAAATATTTCTTATTTTACATATATAATTATCCTAAATAAATAAATGTAATTAAGTTTACAGGTAATAAGATTTTTAGTTGCTACATTTATGTGGGTTTGCATATTGGTATAATTAATGACAAATATATTTAGTATGTAAAGTTCGTGATTGGAGTATGGTGTAGGGTTGGCTGTCACTGGTTTAGTAATCACTGGCTTCAAACGTTTAATATCAATATTGTGGTCTCGTATTATAAGTTATATTTCAATATACTGAGATAGGTAATTAAATATAAGGTTTATTATATTAATTTAGTATCATTAAGGTTATTCATATGGGAGGAATTAATAGGTATCCTTAGGTTTGAACTATAAAAAATTAATTATAGAATTAGGTGAGTATATGGGTCTAAGGACATAGGATAATAAGAGTGTTTATAGGATTGTTAACTTACAAATTATGCATATACACTTGATAGATTCTAAGGTTCAGAAGCATTGAGGAAAGGAAAAGCATTGGAGAAGTAGTTGGTTGACTTCGGTTCTTTACTGGAGGTAGGTTATGGTTTACGCTATTTGATAGTAAACTCTTAATAGTGATTGATATGCATTAAATGATATTATGAAGTTCTCTATGTACTTGATTGTGTGATTGGTGGCTCGGTTGTGTCTTGTGATTGGCCTGAAATCCTGAGACAGTGAAATTTATATTCTTGAATCCTCTTTGTCAAAGTTATGCCTTCAATAAAGAAGTCTTGATGAAATATTATCAATAAATTGAAAGTGATGATAATAAATGATAAATTAATGACATTATTGGATCGGAGTGTCACGTTTCGATACGGTATAATTGAATCAGAGTGTCGCGTTCCGACACAGTATAATTCGATCGGAGTGTCACGTTTCGACACAGTAACATTAAAGGAAAAGGATATTAAATTAATTTAATGTACTAAATCTTAAAGAACAAATTTCCCAACGAACGTGGTATGGAGGCATGAGTCCTCGTGTGTGCTTGATATTGTGATTGATTACTTACTTGCTTCAGTTGTCACTTGTTCATGTTGTTTGTTGATTATCACCTATTAAGTAATATAGTTGATTCTATACTATTAGGCTTTGTATATTAGTTACTATTTTTGGTTGGCCGATGATACTTACTCTGTACATGTTGCCTCGTACTAAGTCCTACTTGTATATTTTCTTTGTTTTCTTTATGTGGAGTGCAGCAAGTGTACCGACGAATTTGAATCGCCCTCAGCTCTATCAAGTCTCAGCATATCAGGTTCAAGGGTGAGCTATTCATTCGAGCTTGGGTTAGATTCTCTCAGTCATTACCTGATGTCCTTAGTTTCCGGACACGAATTATTTTATTTTATTTATATTTGTGTCTTTGATACTCTTAGACTTAGTAATTGGAGATTAGATGTCCTTGTTGTGATGACTTTCAGGTTTTGAGAAAATATATGTAGTAAGTTTTTGAGCTTCCACATTATTATTTTTTTGTGTTATTTGTAATTGAATTATTGGCATATATTGGAGTTTGAATTCCTTGATTCGCCCACTTAGGAGGTTAAGTGTGGGTGTCACTCACAACTCGTTTTGGATTATGACAAACTTGGTATGAGAGTGTTAGGTTCAGTGATTTCATCACACAAGGACAAGTCTAATAAAGTTTTCAAGAACGGTATGGGGAAGCCTTTACTTTTCTTCGAGAAGCTATATGACTTTAGGAAAACTTCATTCCTTCTTTCTTTCGTGCTACTACTTGAGTCCATTGGTATCTAGGTGATACAAATTGGTATCTGACCTTTGATACGCTCAAACTTACTTCTCAAAAATAAGAAGTAAAACGGTCGTGTCAAGTAAATAACCCAACTAGTGAGGTTGGGATCGTTCCCACTAGGAAAATAGTCTAGACTTGACTTCAACCTATTATTACTATTGTTTGGTCAATGACTTCCTCGGAAAGTAAAAACAATAAAAGGGGGGTTTCTATTTCTATATGAATGAAAATAACTAATGCAATTGAAAGAGACACTTAACAGCTTTGAATATTGGATTTTAATCAATTAATCAAAGTAACTAAGGTTTACGTGTTCCCCACAGATTCATAACTTGATAATTCTAACTATAGCAATTATTTTCTAATATCTTGCATGCAATTAAGTATTTCTAAATCCTTGGTCCGGCATCTAGAAAATCTCACTCCGCACCTTGGTTCGGCTACGTGTGTTGCTATCCTAACCCTTATCTTTACCTCATATTAAGCATCGTATTCGATATTTGACTAAGTTATTACCTCCTAGAAATAAATACTAGACTATTAGATAGTATACACTAAATCTATGTTAATAATTCTTTTCCTATTATCTACCTCCTTGGTCCGGCAGGTAGCATTAAGGCGGTTCTAACGTTGGCCATCCGTTAAAAAGACTTCTAAGCGAAAGAATTATTAATACATGCAAGACACCATTCTTGAATTGTTATTTTAGTTAGGTTTTATGTCATTATTCGCTTATGGTTCCCACAACCCTAGTTATGGAGTTTAGTTACTCATAGTCATAATCACAATATTCAAATATATTAAATAAGAATTTATGTACTTACTTCAATGAGAAAGAGTAAAATCTGAAAGTTTGCTTGATTAATCACCAAAAATCACTTGCAAGAATCTCAACGTAATCAATAATCTCACCAAAAAGTCTAATGATAATCAAAAGTCTAACAATACAATGTTTACTAATACGGTGTGCAACAATCTCAGAGTCTAACCTCAAAAACGAGGTTTTTTGAACTATTAATAAAAAATAAAAACCTAATTAAACAACGACTCTATTTGCTGGAAATCAGCCAAAACACGGCTGGGTCGACGGACCTCGCGACGGATCGTCATGATCACGACGGACCGTCATGGACTCCGTCGTCCCATACTTATGCAATTTCTTCTGCTGCTCTTCTTCATTACCCTCGACGGCAAGTATGACGGACCGTCATAGGAACAACGGTCCGTCGAGGGTCTTCGTTCCAAAACACTTCAACTCTTGGAATATGGGTACTGGATTACTTATCTGAACTTCATGACGAACCTGCAGGACGGATTGTCATAGACACGACAGACCGTCACAAGCTTCATAACCCCATACTTGGTCAGACTTCCCCATCTTTCTTCAGCAGCTGCACTACGCTGCCACCTACGGACCGTCACAAGTACGACGGACCGTCATAAGCTCCTTAGGTGCTCTCTTCTGCATTTCTTCGCTCAAAATCTCCGCATTCATCTTTGGACAGATTTCCTGCAAAACAAAGAGAAACTTATATAAAAATTAGCACAAAAAGGCTTTTGGACACACTAAACTTAAGGAAAAAGTATTAATAATACCGTGAAACCACGGTATGTCAACTTTCTTCACTCTATTTTGCATACGATTAGTGCAAGAGTAGTAGAATTGGAAACACCAACATCGGCAAGAATGTATGTGTCCTTAAAAATAGATATGATTCCACGATTTACTATAGACATTTAATTACAAGTGACTAGTATGGTGTTTTTATTAAATTCTTAAAGTTGAAACTCTGATTGTTTATGTGTACTGAAAGTGAAGATGCTTATGATTTCGTTATTGTTTGTCATAAGTGTTGTTTCATAAGATGGATATGATAGAGTAATTGGACGTTGAGTTGCTGACTTACTAATTTAGGGAAGATGCAAAATTGTGATGGCAGTCTCATGTTGTTAATGACACTACGTATGAATTGCGTAGCCTTTTCTGGATTCTTCATGGGGAAGTGTATTATCTGGATCTTAAGAGATATAAGGTTGATGGGGTGAAGCAAGATGATTTTACCAAGGTGCATACATTCAAAAAGTTCATAAGGGGCGACTAGATAATGAATATCATATCTTTGTAAAATCCAGTTAGTAAGTTCCCATTATATATATGTTGCTTAGTGAATAATAAATTTTTTTGAGTCAATTGATGGTAGAATCTCTACTACAATTTTATACATTAAGTGTATAAAAGAAAAGGGTCATGATACGACTACTACAATAATATCGATGTTTACTTGGTTAAAGTTATGATGTGTATTATTTTTTTCATCGGCCTGATCTAAGAATGAATTTAATAATATTTTGGATCTATTTAATGAATAGAAATATGTGGGATATTGGTGTACGATCTTTTTGGTAGATTAGATGTGTTCTAGTGAGGCATATAACGAATTTTTAAGGTGTGGTAATAGTGTAATATGAAAATGAATACTTCAATTCTCAAGTGTGAATACTAACCGCTTAAAGAGTTATTAGTGGTATGTCATGTTTAGATAATAAGATTCGGTGTTGCTCTTACATTTGAGAAATCAACTAGTTTATTACTACGCGCGCTTGGACTAAGCACTATTTATTATTTATTTATTTTAGAAAATTTCAGTGGTGGATCTTTGGTACAAATATTAACATATTTAGGTTGTGAATTATATCTTGAGGGTTATGAATTAGGACTGGTGATTTTATGTTAATCTTCAAAAGGTAGATTGATACTAGCATGACAGACTTATAGAGAAAGAAAATCCTAGTGAGTGTACTTTGGATGATGTAAAATGAAGATTTTAGTAAGAAAGTGCATATAAAAATTGGGTTAGTCCCTTGAATTTGACTGGTATACCAGAGTTTAAGGTCTTAGGTTATAAAAAGGTTCACTTCGTGGTGATAACAAGGACTAACTGAGCATGATGGTGAAAAGAGTTCGTGAGGGGTTGTGATTGAGATGAAACTATATAATAAGGATTTGTTGGTTAAATGATTTTTGTATGGTAATAAACACTTGTGAGCATCTAAGGTCGTGAATTTCTACTATTTAGTGAAGTAATGTGATTGTATGGAAAGTTTTAGGAGTTATTAGGGCACCACTCATATAGAACTTAATGGAGCTAGAGTCATAACTAAAATAAGATAAAATTTATGGGATGTGTAGCTTTCAGAATTAGGTGAGAGCAAGATTATTTTTTTGTTTGCATGGACTAACAATGTATCTTCGAAAGGATTGAGAATGGGGTTCAAGAGCGCGTGACTTTCTCTATTTTGTTTTGGTTAAGGCAATAATGTAACAGGTTAATCAGATTGGTTAAAAGTTATTGGATAAATCTTAAGAGAGGAGTGTACAAACGTTCAGCTTGAGTGGGATGATAAGTTTTGTTGTAGTGTTTAATATAGTAATTAGTAGGGTTAGATTTTTAGTGTAGGATATGGTAAGGTTGATGATAAGATAAGATACATTAATTCTTATAAGTCTTCAAAGTATAAGCAAATGTAGATATATAAGGGCATTGTGTTACACAATTGTACTTACAATTCAATTTTTTTGTTATAAGTCTAAATTTATGGTGATATATTTTGTCAAGGTATGAATTAGTAAGATGAGAAATGATTGAATGCATCGGTATTGAGCATGTAAAAGAGTCTATTTCTGTTTTGGACCACAAAGTTTGTTACTTTTGATTGTTAAAGGATCTAAAGAAGGGTTTACCCTCAGAGTTTTAATCTAGGGTGTGAAGTAAAATGTCATGGGTTATTGGTAAAACATGAGATCGCCAAGCAAGCTTGAGAAACACGAGTTTGATATATTGAAGGATCGAGATATTAGAATTTTGCACCATAGAAAGAACTTGAGAAAAGTGAAGGAATAAGACCTCTTGTATAAACCTATGGGGTGTAGTTGATGGTTGTATCGATTTTTGCGTATGAGTTTAAATATGACTGTGAGATGTGAACTAGTTTGGTACAAACTTACTAGAAATTTATCATCGACTTTTATAAATGAAGTATGAAAAGTTTAGAGTTTTACGTGGGGTTAGATTGCTCAAATCAAGATATCTGACTTACGAATGATGCACAAGGTGAGACATAATTTTACATGGTTATAAAAAAAGTTGGATTAATACTCTATTAATGGAACTACTGACGCGCTCAAACTTACTTCTCAAATAAGAAGTAAGGCGGTAGTGTCAAGTAAATAACCCAACTAGTGAGGTTGGGATCGTTCCCACGAGGAAAATAGTCTAGACTTAACTTTAACCTGTTATTACTATTGTTTGGTCAATGACTTCCTTGGAAAGTAAAAAAACAATAAAAGGGGGGTTTCTAATTCTAAATGAATGAAAATAACTAACGCAATTGAAAGAGACACTTAACAGCTTTGAATGTTGGATTTTAATCAATTAATCAAAGTAACTAGGGTTTACGTGTTCCCCGTAGGTTCATAACTTGATAATTCTAACTATAACAATTCTTTCCTAGTATCTTGCATGCAAAGTGATAAGTTATGTATTTCTAAATCCTTGGTCCGACATCTAGAAAGTGTCACTCCGCACCTTGGTCCGTCTACGTGTGTTGCTTTTCTAACGCTTATCTTTACCTCATATTAAACATCGTATTCGATATTTGACTAAGTTATTACCTCGTACCAATCAATACTAGCTTATTAGATAGTATATACTAAATCTATGTTGATATTTTTTTTCCTATTATCTACCTCCTTGGTCCGGCAAGTAGCATTAAGGCGAGTTCTAACGTTTGTCATCCGTTAAAAAGACTTTTAAGCAAAAGAATTATTAATACATGCAAGAGACCATTTTAGAATTGTTATTTTAGTTAGGTTTTATCTCATTATTTGCCTATGGTTCCCACAACCCTAGTTATGGAGTTTAGTTACTCATAGTCATAATCACAATATTCAAATATATTAAATAAGAATTCATGTACTTACTTCAATGATAAAGAGTAAAATCTGAAAGTTTGCTTGATTAATTACCAAAAATCACCAACAATCAATGATAATCAAAAGTCTAACAATAGAATGTTTTCTAATACGGAGTCTAACAATGATCCAGAGTCTAACTATATGGAGTCTAACTTCAAAAATGAGGTTTTTCGAACTATTTATAAAAAATAAAAACCTAATTAAACAAGGACTCTATTTTCTGGAAATCTGCCAAAATGCGGCTGGGTCGACGTACCTTGCGACGGATCGTCGTGGTCACGATGGACCGTCATGGACTCCGTCGTCCCAAACTTATGCAATTTCTTCTTCTGCTCTTCTTCATTACCCTCGACGGTAAGTATGACGGACCGTCATATTCACAACGGTCCAACGAGGGCCTTCGTTCCAAAATACTTCAACTTTTGGAATATGGGTATTGGGATTACTTCTCCGAACTTCATGACGAACCTGCAGGACGGATTGTCATAGACACGACGGACCGTCACAAGCTTCGTAACCCCACACTTGGTCAGACTTCCCCATCTTCCTTCAACAGCTGCACTACGCTGCCACCTACGGACCGTCACAAGCACGACGGACCGTCATAAGTTCCGTAGTTGGTCTCTTCTGCATTTCTTCACTGAAAATCTCCGCATTCAGCTTTGGACTGATTTCCTGCAAAATAAAAAGAAAATTATATAAAAATTAGCACAAAAAGGCTTTTGGATACACTAAACTTAAGGAAAAAGTATTAATAATACCGTGAAACCACGGTATATCAACACCCTCAACTTAAATTCGTTGTTTGTCCTCAAACGTCGCACTATGACTCCACACACAATCTTTGTACAATAGTATCCATGTTTCATCCTTTGCAATCATTTGGCTATCAATCTCGATTAATCTCATCAAATCTATGCATGCTATCACTATTGGGCTTGAATTATGTGGGATCAGAACATGACACAGACTTTCATGCACTAACACCTATCCTCTTCAATTTGTCACTGAGGTGCTAACAAATTCGGCATTGCAACTAGTGTCCTCACTTTAAAAAAATCCTCTTTTTTCACACAATGATTTCATTTTGAGTATAAGGATTACTTTTCAACATTCGCTCTCAGAACAAAGTCACACTCATTCATACATATTGCCATAAGCTTGCCCTTATTTTCACTGCCTTAAGTTCGCTATACAACCCTTAGGATCACGATAGGACTTTCTTAACTAGTAACATAGGATCAGAGTAAGGTAGGGTATATTTAGGTATACTTTAGTGACTTTTTACCCTCCTTGACATATCAGCTAAACCTTCCACTTTCTATCATTTTATCTCGCCCAGTTTCTCATATTCTTTCACCTTGCTATTTTCTCTTCTTTCTTCATTTGTGTAAGTGATTCTCTTCTTTTCTTACTTGTATTTCTTGTATATTTTTCTTTTTCTTTACTTTTCTTTCAACTAATTCTTGAGTCACTTTACTTTTGTTCTTTCTCTCTCTTTGTTCTTTCAACCCCACTTTCCAGAGCATTCCTCATAATAGCCACCCTCAACTCATGGCTTTATCATGAGTCAAGGTACACAATACCCAAAGTTGGTTCAGGGCTATAATGAAGGTTGTTTACTGCATTAGCCACCCTCAACTTATGCTTTTGGCATAATCTGAGGTGCACATGTCTAAGGAGGGACCAGGGCAACACATTGTTCCCAAAAAAGATCAGTTGGGGTGAAAAAGACTGGTCTAATATAAGCTCAGATCATTTGCATTAAAGAAGGATAAATTTTATTTGGTTTCTTTTATTTAGGCTAGAAATGAGCTTTATTGAATAAGGGCCTATGATACTTTCCTGATTGTCTATTACAACTCACTTTTAGCAAGACTAACCAGACAAGTTCTAGCTTAGTACCAATAGTGGACTATTCAAATTTTCCTCACACTCACTTTACATCTAATCACTATACCAGATTATCACACACCTAGTTCAAATTTTAGACTTAGGGTAATGCAATGGTGTACCTCTATGTCATGCTTAGGGCCACACAATTATCAGTTACTATGCCTAGTCATGCATCATTTACCAGTTTATCAGGATATCATTTTAGCCATCATGCTCCAGAATTAAACTATGTACAAAAGATATAAACATGTCGGTTCAACAGAAAAAGTAATCAGTCTTTTGGGGAAAAAGAACACGGGCAAGAAAACCCCAAAAGAGGATAGTGAATTGGGCTACTCAGACTTCACCCTAACACTCACTTTCCATTTACCCCACCCCCAACAAAAAAACATGCAATTGTCCCCAATGCATAAAAATTTAAATACTAGAGTGGTAGGTGAAGCAAACCTGTGGCGCAAAGCGCCGTCGATCAGCAAGCTGGTGGGTCCGATTCCCCGGAACACTCCCACATCCTATGCAATCTGGACACCCTCAGTGGTGTCCTCAGCAACAACCGCACATCAGTAGTGCCTCCTGCTATCTCCACAGTGCGGGAGATAGACGCCCAAGCTGCTGACTCTGATGCTCTCATCTGGTGGGCCTCCTCCACAGCAAGTGAGGCTCTCCTCGCAGCCTCCATCTCTCGGTGCTCCTTCTTCCGTGCTCGCGACTCGTCCTCTGCTCAACCCCTACGCCTCTTGGCATTCTCTTGAGGGGGAGGTGGAGGAATCTCTGAAGTGGCAAATAGGGCCGCCAACACTGTGTCTTCAGCATGCTCGACAGAAGGGGCCTCAGACTCCGGCATCCTAGCCTCTAAGATCGTGTCGATATATGCACGAAGACTGTCAACTGCAGCCTGAATGGGTTGACACATCCACCGGAGGGGCTGGTCGGGTTAACACCCTCAATTAAAAGGTGTCCAAGCGCTGGTGAACCTCAACGATCTTCCGCTCTGTATATTGGACCATTTTCCACTCTAGGCGCTCTTCTGACTCAGTAATCGACTTCTGCATCCACGACTGGATATGATGCAGAAGTGTATCCATTTGGACCCTAGCAAGCGGGACTAGTGCCGGTAGAGGGGCTGTGCGAGAGGAGCTCATGGCAGTGCTACTACCCGGGATAGACTCGACCGGGGTAGTGTCAGTGGACGCCGCCTGTGTAGCCGTGCGTTCCTGGGCTACCGTATCAACAAGATCATCAGCAAGTGGGGGAAGCTCTGGACGGGGCCCTCTGCGTGGAGCCAACTCATTGGCCTCATCTCTGATGAGGCCGATGTCAACAGTGCCTTGCGGGGTCTTAAGCTGATCTACGTGCCATATAGGCACACCTGCGGACCTTCAGAGAGCAAAGATCATGCACGGAAAAGGGTAAGTAGTAGTGACCTTGAAAGCCCTCTCGTGCATGACTACCTGTAGAAGCCACGCGAAGTCCACCTTGAACCCGGATATCATCGCCGCCATCAACACTGCTCGATCCCATGTAACAATATTATCAGCAGCTGTGGGGGAAAGGCAGTGACGGACAATAATCCACAAGAACTTCGTCGTGAAAGTGAGGTTGGCCTTCTTGATGGCCCCCTTTGGCTCAGTTACCCAGTCGGCACCCTCTCAATCAACTGACAAGTGCAGGTCAATCCACCTCTTGGTGGTCTCTCTCAGTGATGGCTCGTGCAGGAACTAGACATCTTTAACTATCTGCCAGCAGTAGTCAAACTCGACAGTGAGAGGGGTGCGAGTAGCATCAACACCCTCGCCGTATAGAAACCGGCAGATGGAAGGCAGGGAAATGTCAACTTGTACGACCCGTACTCAGACCTGCTCCAGTGGGGCCTGTTTAGCGGGGGCAGCCCACCTATATATCTGTGATCGGAGAGTCGCTACGTAGGATGCGTAGAACCCTCAGACTATTTCTTCACTGTAACATTCCAACGGACGTGCTATCCACTCCAAGCGATGCCTGGTGAAGAGATTGTGGATCTCAGGCATCGTCGAGAGACTCCCTGTAAGGACCCGCCGCTCCAAGGTGAGTGTTTGAGTCATCACTTCTTTATCAGTCAGTTACTTGGCGTCGGAGTACTTGAAATTGCCCGTCGAGACACAACCGGTTGGGCTGGTCAGTGGCTGGGGTGGGGGCCTGAGCTGGTGAACCTGATGTGGATTCCGAACTGTCAGCCTTATTAGATGAGGCTGATGCTGTAGCCGTGGCGGATGCGGGAACCTCAGCAGAGCCGGAGGCTTCCTCAGACCACGATACTCCTAAGGATCCAGACGCTCCTTCTTCATTTGTGGCTAACCCAGAGGGTTTGCCGGTCAGTGTGCGCTCCTCATCAGACTGGAAGGCAGTGACTACGTCGGACGCTAACTTTTTGTGTGTGGCTTTGGGTGCACGTGCAGCACGGGAAAGGGTGGAAGTGTCTGGGGGCACATACTCGGGGTCACGCTCATCATTCGCGGCAATGACCATGCGGGCAGACGGGGCGAAAGACTTTGATCGCCCGCGTGCGTAGATTCGGTCTTGCTTGGGTGCCATAGTAGATAGTACCTGTAAAGGATCAATATTAGTATGAGAAGTGGCAAACAAGACAAGCAAAACCACAAAAACAATTAAAATACTATGTCATTACTATGGTAACAGGGACACACGACGGTCCTGGTGACGGCTCGTCGTGACTATGACGGACCGTCATGGGGTCCTTCATGTTTTACTTAAACTACGTATACATAGAGAACCCTGAAGGAGAGTCTCTGACTAGTATGACGGTATGTGCAGGACGGACCGTCACAAGTACGACGGTCCGTTGTAGGACACTTGAAAAAAAATGTGGAGACCCTTAAGTGAGGGGTCTCAAGCCATCATGACGGTCATGCAGGACCGACCATCGTGGGTATGACGGTCCATCACATGTGTCCGTTGAAGGACACTTAGAAAAAAGTGAGAGACCCTTATAAACAGGGTCTCTGACAACCAGAACGGTTGTGCAGGATGGACCGTCGTGAAGACGACGATCCGTCACATGTGTCCGTTGGGTGACACTTAGAAAAAAATGAGAGACCCTTAGAAATAGGGTCTCTAACAACCAGAACGGTTGTGCAGGACGGACCATCGTCAAGACGACAGTTCGTCACATATGTCTGTTGGAATAGGGTGCTAGGGCTTTTGGAACAAACCCTACGACGGTCCGTCGTGGGTACGATGGTTCGTCATCGGGGTCTCATTCTGTATATCAGTGACAGAACTGGGAGTACCCCATGCATCCCGATGAACCCTGGTCAAAGTTGTAGTGTTTTGGACCTACATTTGTCTAACACAACTACCTAGGAAACTAGCAATGCAAAAGCACCTATGTCTAGGGTTGTAAACACGGCAATTTCGAACACTTTTAACCTAGGTTAGACAGAACCTTATAAAAGAGACGAACATATGATGAAGAACTAAGCTAATACTAATTAATAAACAAAAATGCAAGATAAATGAGTAGAAATTAGAGACACATACCTTAGAATTGGAGAAAAATCAGATGGGCAAGTACTCGGTGACCAAGAAGACACCCATAGGAGCAACTTCGACTAGTAGATGATAACTTCTAGGGCTTTGGAGAATTTTGGGGGAACAATGATCGAGGGAGAGAATGTGGAAGTTGAAAAGAGAGGGAAATGGGAGGTAAAATGAAGGAATGGGGTGAAATGAGGGGTTGGGGGGTTTAAAAGGTCTGATTTTGAAAAAGAATCCAGCCGGGTCGGATCGGGTACGACTCATTAATGACGCAATGACTCCCCGACGACGATCCGTCTCAGTTGTGACGATCCGTCGTTGGGTCCGTCGTGTGTTCCCTGGTTTGAAAATAACAGAAAAATGTATCTGGTACGACGGAGGCATACAACGGTCCGTCGCAGGCGCAACGGTCCGTTGATGCATCCGTTAGTGGCTGCTGTAGAGTAATTTTCTGCAGAATTTCCTGGTGATATGCCTGCAAATTTAAAAACCCATTAGTAGAAAAATGCTACCATTACTAAAAAGACTATAAGTATTGGGTTTCCTCCCAACAAGCGCCTGATTTAATGTCGAGCCACGACTGGGGACACTTCATTACTCAGCCTTAATCAAGATGGTTTGCCTCTATTACTTTATTCCCCGATGCTTTATGCCCAAAATAAAGTTTTATTCGTTCTTTATTAACCTCAAACCGCACTTCCTCCTTGGCTTTTAACTCAACTGCTCCATGAGGGAATACTTGGGTAATCAAGTAAAGGCCATTCCATTTGGACTTGAGCTTGCCCGGAAGACAAGGAACCCCACAACTGTCTACAAGCACAAAATCCCCAACCATAAACTCTTGTTTTGCACTTTTTTCTTCATTCTCTTTCTTCATCTTTTTTTTGTGGGATATGGCTGATACCGATTGGAGCTCACCACTCTGCCTCATGGTCCTACAAACGTTGAAGGTCGCTTCTTCATTGTTCAACCAAAATTTCAGTTGCCCTTCTCCATATCAACTAAGGCTCTACCTGTAGCAAGTAATGGCCTCCCATGAATAATAGGCACTTCAAAATCGACCTCACAATCAAGAATAACAAAATTAGCCAAAAAGATGAATGACTCTACTTTTACTAGCACATCATGGAGTATCCCTATAGGCCGTTTCAGTGTCCGATCAGCCATCAGTAGCCGCATCGCAGTGGGTTTTGGATCCCCCAAACCTAACTTCTTGTAAATTAAAAGGGGCATGAGATTTATGCTTGCCCCCAGATCACATAATGCTTTCGTAAAATGTAATGACCCAAGTGTACAAGGAATAGTGAACGCACCCGGATCTTCTTTCTTTTGTACGAGGGATCTTGTAGCAATAGCACTACAATGCTGCAGTCTATCATCATCCTCAAAAGTGAACGATTTTTTCTTGGTGACCAGATCTTTCATAAATTTGGCATAACCGGGCATTTGTTCTAGAGCTTCTACCAAAGGGACATTGATAGAAAGCTGCTTCAACATTTTTATGAAACGCCGGTGTTTACCATCCTCGGTCTTTTTCACTAATCTCTAAGGAAAAGGTGGTGGTGGCCTAGGCATGGGAATTACCTTCATAGGGACTTCTGCATCTTTTCCATTACTTTCCTCTTTACCACATTATCATTATCCTTTCTCACATTTTCCTCAGTAGACGGCATAGGTGGGTCAATAGTTTGCTTACCACCCCGAGTAGTGATTGCTATACAGTGCGCATCACTCTTTGGATTTTGGACAGTGTTGCTAGGAAGAGTGCCCGGTTGCTGTGTGTTCACTGTCGCAGATAATTGGGCCATTTGCAACTCGATCTACTTAATCAAAATTGCATGTGTATCAACTATTTGCCCAATGTGCTCATCACTAGCATCGAACCTTCTCATCATTTTGTGCAACATATCCTCAACTCGCGCCATACTATCTCCACCATCCCTAGGAGTAACTTCACGATTTTGAGGAGGGACATAGAGCCCATTCCTGTCGTTTCTATTAGCATAGTTACCCCTGTTAAAGTTGTTGTTGTGGTTGTAGTCTCCATCTCAGACATAATGACCCTCACGGTTGTAGTTACCATAGTTCCGACCTTGGTTCCCTTGACCTTGGTGCCAGTTATCCTGATTTGAGTCGTGGGCGCTTGGTCGGAAACCCCCTGTCTGCTCATTTACTGCATAAGTGTCCTCCGCATAATAGCATTCATCATTAGGAGGTGGTGGTTTAGCCAAGTAGTTGACTGCATATATCTTTTCTGCATCCCCGGTGACATGTTTCAGTACCAACCCAAGCTTAGTTCTCATCTGAGCCATTTCTTCACGAATCTCATCTGTGGCTGGGTTGTGAGTGGACTGCACTGCGAAGGTGTTTCTCCCTATATCAGACTTCCTAGTACTCCAAGCTTTGTTATTCCGGGAGATTTTCTCTAATTTTTCGGCAATTTCAGCATAAGGACGTTCCCCATAAGATCCACCTCCTATAGTGTCCAACACCGCTTTGTTATTATCATCCTGTCCCCGATAGAAGTATTCCTTCAGTGACTCATCATCTATACGGTGATTTGGAACACTTCTCAAGAATGGGGTGAATCTATCCCAAGAACTACTAACTGACTCTCCTGGTAGTGCCACAAAGTTATTCACTCTGTCTTTGTGGTTTAGTTTCTTGGAGACCGGATAGTAGCGTGCTAAGAAGACATCTCTTAGTTGGTTTCAAGTGAAGATTGAGTTGTATGGGAGCTTAGTGAACCACATAGCAGCCTCTCCCGTCAGTGAGAGAGGAAACACTCTGAGACCTATTACATCTAAATCCAAATCAGGCCTCCCTACACAACTTTTACACACTGCCCTTACCTTAACTATATGGGCATGTGGATCCTCAGAAGGTAGCCCTGAAAACAAACCTCTGGCAGTGAACATTTGCATCAGGCTACTAGTTACCACAAAGGTGTGGCCTGTGGGTAGAGGAGGCAAGACAAGTGTCGCATCCGAGTCTGCTATATTATCATAACCTCTGTAGTATGCTTGGGGCCGTGGAACGGGATTTTGTCCCCTCTGTTGGTGTTCACCCGGAGCATCGGGTAACATCTGACCATGAACATCAACCGGAGCTGGAATGTTCTGGTTCGGATCATCATCATTTATTCCCAAGTTTCAAATCATATTGCGCATTGTACGCTCTAACTCGTGATCGTAGGGAAACAAGGGTTCTCTTCCTCTCCGTGTATTTGGCATACAAGGAGGATAGTTCTAAAAAAAATCAACAACAATAAAACAAAGTAAAATCAAGAAAATATCAACTAAACTATAGTAATAAGTTCAAGTTAATCTAAAAGTTATATTCCCTGGCAGCGGCGCCAAAATTTGATACGCTCAAACTTACTTCTCAAATAAGAACTAAAGCGGTCGTGTTAAGTAAATAACCCAACTAGTGAGGTTGGGATCGTTCCCACGAGGAAAATAGTCTAGACTTAACTTCAACCTGTTATTACTATTGTTTGGTCAATGACTTCCTTAGAAAGTAAAAAAATAATAAAAGGGGGGTTTCTAATTCTAAATGAATGAAAATAACTAACGCAATTGAAAGAGACACTTAACATCTTTGAATGTTGGATTTTAATCAATTAATCAAAGTAACTAGGGTTTACGTGTTCCCCGTAGGTTCATAACTTGATAATTCTAACTATAACAATTCTTTCCTAGTATCTTGCATGCAAAGTGATAAGTTATGTATTTCTAAATCCTTGATCTGACATCTAGAAAATGTCACTCCGCACCTTGGTCCGGCTACGTGTGTTGCTTTCCTAACCCTTATCTTTACCTCATATTAAGCATCATTTTCGATATTTGACTAAGTTATTACCTCGTACAAATCAATACTAGCTTATTGGATAGTATATACTAAATATATGTTGATAATTCTTTTCCTAGTATTTACCTCCTTGGTCCGAAAAGTAGCATTAAGGCGAGTTCTAATGTTTGTCATCCGTTAAAAAGACTTCTAAGCGAAAGAATTATTAATACATGCAAGACACCATTCTAGAATTGTTATTTTAGTAAGGTTTTATCTCATTATTTGCCTATGGTTCCCACAACCCTAGTTATGGAGTTTAGTTACTCATAGTCATAATCACAATATTCAACTATATTAAATAAGAGTTCATGTACTTACTTCAATGAGAAAGAGTAAAATCCGAAAGTTTGCGTGATTAATCACCAAAAATCACCAACAATCAATGATAATCAAAGTCTAACAATTCAATGGTTTCTAATACGGTCTCTAACAATACGGAGTCTAACAATGATCCAGAGTCTAACTATATGGAGTCTAACTTCAAAAACGAGGTTTTTGAACTATTTATAAAAAATAAAAACCTAATTAAACAAGGACTCTATTTGCTAGAAATCTGCCAAAACGCGACTGGATCGACGGACCTCGCGACAGATCGTCATGGTCATGACGGACCGTCATGGACTCCGTCGTCCCATACTTATGCAATTTCTTCTGTTGCTCTTCTTCATTACCCTCGACGGTAAGTATGACGGACCGTCATAGGCACAACGGCCCGTCGAGGGCCTTCGTTCTAAAACACTTCAACTCTTGGAATATAGGTACTGGGATTACTTCTCTGAACTTCATGACAAACCTGCAGGACGGACCGTCATAGACACGACGGATCGTCACAAGATTCGTAACCCCACACTTGGTCAGACTTCCCCATCTTCCTTCAGCAACTGCACTACACTGCCACCTACGGACCGTCACAAGCACGACGGACCGTCATAAGCTCTGTAGGTGGTCTCTTCTGCGTTCCTTCGCTCAAAATCTCCGCATTCAGCTTTGGACAGATTTCCTGCAAAATATAAAGAAACTTATATGAAAATTTGCACAAAAAGGCTTTTGGACACACTAAACTTAAGGAAAAAGTATTAATAATATCGTGAAACCATGGTATATCAACTACATTGAATGTTATGATGTGTTACATAGACATTTGATAGTAAATAGAGGTTATGTGCTCATAGTATATAAACTAATGGCAATGACTAAATTTTTTTGAAGTGTTGGTATGAGTTATAGAATGATTTGAATGGTAGCATAAATTAGGTATATAAAATATTGTGTAGAACCGACATTGTATGTTATTTACAATTCTATCTCGAAGGGAGAGTACTATTACTTTTGAAAGTATATCATCGGCCTTTGGTGAGGCACGTATCTATTATGCGATATTTAAATGAAAATGGAAGGAGCTAAAGTTTGAAATTTTTAGAGGCGACAATGTGTTTTCTAAGAAGACTAGATACGAGTGACAATTTAAGAGTAAGGCAAATGAAGGGTATAGTTATAATTTTTATTTGTATTAAGAGTGTTGGATTTAATGGAGTATTATGAGAAATATGTAGGGTTTGATAAATCAAATATATGTATTATTGTAACAAGGACCAAATGTATTATTGTAGCGAGGCCCAAACTGGTTGATTGTTGGTGGCTAAAAATCAAGAAGATAAAATCTGATCAATAAAAATGTTTGATGTAAGCACTATGTAAGGAGTATCTTGAGTTATTCGATCGTTATTCTGAACATTCTTATGTGATCATCTATTTAAACTTGACATGGTTTGGAGTATGATTCACTAATTATTCTCATGCATGTATTCATTTCTATGAATGAGATCTTAGTAGTGGATTAGGTGTATCAATTTTATTGTAAGGTCACATTTTTGTTAGACTTACTCATTTCAATTATGAAAGATTTGGTGTTATTTGAAAGAGTTGAAGAATACTAGTGACTTTACACATACACCTTTACTTATGAGAATTTATAGGATAGCTACCATAAAAATTTAAAGTTGTTTGATAGACTTAAGATTCATCTCATCATTGGTATCATGTTTTGGTTATGTGAGATTGAATGTGAGACCATTGAGTCTAGTTTTGTCATTCTTAAGGGTTGGTTATAATAACTACCAATCTAGCATTTCGACAATGTTGTTAGAGGTTATGTATGCTTGGGTGTATCGCTCGATGGATGGTTACTTGATCATCTTCTTCTTTGGGTTAGATAAGTTTGGTTCTCCCTTGATGAGTACCTGATGTTTAATGATTAATTTTTTATAATTAATCTCATGAAAATTTTACATTGCGAGAAGACAATATTGATAAGATCTATGATGGTGTATGCACTATGAGTGTATGATGGATGTTTCAAGTTCACTATTGATTATAGCCCGTATTAGTTTTGAGATTTTATCATGGTTATATGAGAAAAGATTCCACAAAATGGTCGTGACAAGGTCATTGAGGACATGTTAAGGATGTGAATACAATCAACTTTGGTGGTTATTGAAATTAGTTTTGTTGTTAGTCGAGTTTACATACAATAATAGTTATCATTCAACTATTGAGATGACCCCATTTGATGCATTGTATGGGACGAGGTGTAGACCTCCAATTGATTAGTTTGATACTTTTGATATGAGACCTAGGGTACTAATTTTTTGAAGGAATTGTTGGTACAACTACACTTTCTTACCCTTACCTTCTTTTGATCGTTCGAGGACGAACGATAGGTAAATTGGTATCTAATGTAACGACTCATTTGATTATTTCGAGTAATAGAGACTTTAGTTTATAAAATACTTCCGATATATTCTAAATAGATATATTGGATTATTCATAACTATAGTTATAGAATTAATGGGGGTAGTTTTAATAAATTATTTTGTTGGTGGTTAAATAAAATAATATTAAAATTAATAGTGGGTCATTATTGCCACGTTAATAATTAGTCTTTTAATAGGATATTAAAATATGGTTGTAAGGTTTAACTTGTTAATCTACAGTATGGGAGAGAGTCAAAGGAGCATGATGATCGCCGCCACAAGAAAAGTACTTTGTGCTTCAGGTAAAAGTTCTTGTAATACAAAGTGATTGCTAAAATGAGTAGTATACATTATTATAATAAGACATTAAAGAAAGAGAATTGAGAGACGGGCAGCCACGTGATTGAAAACCTCAAGGTAAGGATTAATTAATATATAATATCATATAGTTAGATTGAAAATGGGACAGAAGTTTTGTAGTATAATTGGGTTGGAAAAATAATTAAAAAAGAAGAAGTGGGAACCGATATTTATGTTCATGTTCTTAAATTTTTGGGAAAATTACATACCTCAATCATTGGCTACTTATTGCCAATTGATTGAGGCAAATATGCTTACCTATGCATGCAACAAGAGAAAATAATAATGTACTGGTTCATTCATTTCTTATTCGAATATTTCTTATTTTACATATATAATTATCCTAACTTGATTAATAAATGTAATTAAATTTACGGTAATATGATTTAGTTGCTTCATTTATGTGGATTTGCATATTGGTATAATTAATGGCAAATATATTTAGTATGTAAAGTTTGTGATTGGAGTATGGTGTAGGGTTAGCTGCCACTGGTTTAGTAATCACTGGCTTCAATCGTTTAATATCAATATTGTGATCTCGTATTATAAGTTATATTTTGATATACTGAGATAGGTAATTAAATATAAGGTGTATTATATTAATTTAATATCATTAATGTTATTCATATGGGAGGAATTAATACGTATCCTTAGGTTTGAACTTTAGAAAATTAATTATAGAATTAGGTGAGTTTTGGGTCTAAGGCTAGTTTACATACAATAATATTTATCAATTTTATCAAAGTGATAATACGAGTGTTTATACGATTGTCATCTTACAAATTATGCATATAAACTTGATAGATTTGAAAGGTTCAGAAGCATTGAGGAAAGGAAAAACATTGGAGAAGTAGTAGGCTGACTTCGATTCTTCGGTTGAGGTAGGTTATGGTTTACGCTATTTGATAGCAAACTCTTAATAGTGATGATATGCATTGAATGATATTGTGAAGTTCTCTATGTACTTAATTGTGTGATTGGTGGCTTGGTTGTGTGTTTTGTGATTGGTCTGAAATCCTGAGCCAGTGGAATTTATATTCTTGAATCATCTTTATTGAAGTGATGCCTTGAATAAAGAAGTCTTGATAAAATATTATCAATGAATTGAAAGTAGTGATAATAAATGATAAGTTAAAGATATTACTGAATCGGAGTGTCACGTTCCGACACGATATAATTGGATCGGAGTGTCACGTTTCGACACAGTATAATTGAATCAGAGTGTCACGTTCCGACACGGTAACATTAAAGGAAAAGAATATTGAATTAATTTAATGTACTCAATCTCAAAGAACTCATTTCCCAACGAACGTGGCATGGAGGCATGAGTCCTCGTGTGTGCTTGATATTGTGATTGATTACGTATTTGATTCAGTTGTCACTTGTTCATGTTGTTTGTTGATTATCATCTATTAAGTACTATAATTGATTCTATACTATTAGGCTTTGTATATTAGTTACTATTTTTGGTTGGCCGATGATACTTACTCAGTACATGTTGCCTCGTACTAAGTCCTACTTGTATATTTGCTTTGTTTTCTTTATATGGAGTGCAGCAAGTGAATCGACGAATTTGAATTCCTTGGTTCGCACACTTAGGAAATTAAGTGTGGGTGTCTCTCACGACTCGTTTTGAATCGTTTTCATATATCGTAATTGATTTTAAAATAAATTTACTCATATTTTTTATAATTGCACAAAGCGCGATCAAATTCTCTAATTAAACAATAAACCAAGGTATACATACATTAAACGGATAATTGAGAAATGTAATTTTCATTTTTTAGAGAAGTTATATAAATTTTATTTACTACTGCACCTTAGCCATTACAAACTAATTTTCTCACTTACAAAAGAAGGTCCCTTTAAAATTTAGGCGGAGGTTTGCAAAAGTAAAAAAAAAGTTGTTTTTTTTATTTTCATCTCTAATAAATTCAAAGTTGGATTGTCATTTTACTCTATACTAAATTAAAATATTTAAAATATTTAATTAACTTAATATTAAATAGTAATCTTATGTTATAATATTAAATATTAAGGGTGTGTTTGGTATGGAGGAAAATATTTTTCATGAAAAATGATTTTTTAGAGAATGATTTCCTGGAAAACAAGTAGATTTTTTACTTAGTTTCTCATGTTTGGTTGGTGAGTAGAAAATATTTTTCGGAAATGATTTGTGTTTGATTTATGAATAAAAATGTTTTTGAAAAACATCTTTTATTTTTAATAGAGTAAAAAATAGTTTATGAAATTGAAAATATTTTTTAAAAGCAAAATTATTATTTTTTGGGGTGGTGGTGGTGGTTTGGGGGGGGGGGTGTAGTGGGTGGGGGTGTAGAAGTTAAAAAATAAAAATTTGAAGTTGATAGTATTTTTAAAAAGACAAAATTAATTTTTTTGGGTGTTGGGGTGGGTGGTGGGCTGAAGGAGGGGGGGGGGGGATAGGAGTTTAAAAATAAAAATTTGAAGTTAAAAATATTTTAATAAAGCAAAATTAATTTTTTTTTTGTGGTGGTGGGGGGGGGGGCTGGCTGGTGGGTGGGTGGGGAGGTCGGGATTGGGTGAAAAAATAAAATTTTAAAATTGAAAATATTTTTTTAAAACTAATGTTTTTCCTAGAAAAAATATAATTTGAAATTGGAAGAGAGTTTTTGAAAATGTTTTCCTTAATTTTTGAAGGGAAGACATTTTCCTTAATTTTGAGAAAAATGAGTTGATTTGGGAAACATTTTCCAAAACTTTTATCTCAACAAACATGAAAAAATTGAAAAACATTGTCCAGAAAATATTTTTCTTCGTACCAAATAGGCAAACACACTCGAAATGTAAAAAGATAATAAATCAAAAGTTGAAAGAGGAAAATATCCGTAGACAGTTACTATACCTTTTTACCCTTTTAATAAATTGGTTATATATTTTTTCTAAAAGATTGTTATTATTTTCGTTGCTCTCTATTTTAAATATAATTAATATATCAAAACGACGTAACATCCTATTAAGAGAGTATTTTTTTCTCATTTAAAATTAATTTGATATGTATTAGAATAGTCCCTCTCTTAATTCACTTAAATATTTTAATTACACCCTCCCCACATTTATGAGAGTGCTGCTGAATGGCATTATAATTGCACGTAAGTTATCTCTTACTAGTTATTGTGCTAAAGAAAAAAAATGAAGAGTTATTATAACTTGTAAGAGTATAAATGAAGAGCCCAATGTTGGAATTAATAATAACATTTTATATGCTACCATCGGTTGCCTACGAAGAAGTTTTGTATAATGTGCATATTTTGTGTGTATTGATTTATTTTTAAAGTATTTGTTAAATGAGTTATTTTATATTTATATAATATTCACTAATATGAAGAAATTAATATATAGAAGGATAAAATTGTCAAATCTAAATGAATTTATAAGTATATAAAATATATTTAAAGAATTGTTTAAAAAAAATAAAAATAAGGGAGGTAGATGTAATATCGTAAATCACAAGAGAGGTGAGTGTTTTAGAGCAAAACTTTAAGGGAGATTTTTAAAGTTATCCCTTTTTTTTTATTGGTTTACGTTGTTATTCTTTTAAGATTAAACAAGTTCTTACACTGAAACAAAAAAAGAAATATTTTGACTGTGTTATAAAACTAGAGAGAAAAGAAGAGAAGACTTGTTATTTCTCTTGATGAATTAATTTACAATAAAGAGGAACACTCTATTTATAGGAGAAATCTAACTTGGTTCACAAATAGGAGGATTCTTTAACCATATCCTAAAAAGGACTCCACATGATAGACATTCACTATAATGCAAATACTTTATAACACTCCCCCTGAATGCCTAATTCATAGATGATATGTCTCGTTAAAAACCTTACTAAAAAAAACTTTAAGAAAAAAAAACCTCTAGTAAAGGAAAAGAGTACACATATCTATTAATACGCATCTAGGCTGCCTCATTAAAAACCTTACAAGGAAAACCCAGTGGGCAAAACCTCGTAAGGGAAAAAAAGTACAGCGCGTATTCACTCCCCATAATGAGAACATCAATCCAGAGACTTGAATCTTCGCATTCCAAGTTTGTGCACCATCTTCTTCAAAGTTGCAGTTGGTAGAGACTTGGTGAATAGATCAGCCACATTGTCACTTGAACGAATCTGTTGCACATTTGTATCACCATTCTTTTGAAGTTCATGTGTATAGAAAAGCTTCGGTGAAATGTATTTTGTTCTATCTTCTTTTATTAATCCTTCCTTAAGTTGTGCTATGCATGCTGCATTATCTTCATATAAAGTTGTGGGTACTTTATCACATTTCAAACGACATTTCTCTCGAATGATATATATCATAGACCTTAACCACACACATTCTCTACTTGCTTCATGAATAGCTATTATTTCAGCATGATTAGATGAAGTGTCTACGATGGACTGCTTTGTAGATCTCCAAGATATGACAGTCCCCCCACATATAAACACATAGCCTGTTTGGGATCGAGCTTTGTGTGGATCAGATAAATATCCTGCATCAGCATAACCAACAAGATTTGAGCTACAATTAACAGAATAAAATAAGCCCATATCAGTTGTCCCTTTAAGATATCGCAAAATGTGTTTGATCCCATTCCAATGTCTCCTAGTAGGAGCAGAACTATACCTTGCTAAGAAGTTAACAGCAAAAGCAATAGCAGGCCTCGTAGTATTAGCAAGATACATTAGTGCACCAATTACACTAAGATATGATACTTCAAAACCAAGAATTTCTTCATCCTTTTCTTGAGGTCGGAATGGATCCTTATTCACATTAAGTGAATGAACAACCATTGGAGTACTTAATGGATGCGCTTCATCCATACAGAATCTTTTCAACACTTTTTATGTGTAGGCAGATTGATGAACAAAAATATCATTTGTCAAATGCTCAATTTGCAAACCAAGACATAATTTTTTCCTTCCCAGATCTTTCATCTCAAATTCATTCTTTAAATAATCAATTGCCTTTTGAAGCTCAATTGGAGTTCCAATAAGATTTATGTCATCAACATAAATAGCAAGTACAACAAATTCCGATATTGTTTTCTTTATAAAGACACATGGACAAATTGCATCATTTGTATAACCTTCCTTGATTAAATAGTCACTAAAACAGTTATACCACATGCGCCCAAATTGCTTCAAACCATATAATGATCTTTGCAATTTAATTTGTTGACACCCAATTTTGACCGACCTTTAACCATTTTTAAGATTATATTCGACTAAATACATATTTTAAAATTTACTTAAAGTTTTGAAGTTTTAGTCGATTTTTCTCAAAATTATATATTTTAGTATCGTTTACTTTATAAATTTATTATAAATATTATTTATATTTTTAATGAATTTCAAATGTTTTTAAAATCTAGATGATTTTCAATTATACAAAATATTTTAATGTATGTAGTATTTTAGTTAAATAGTAATTCCTACCTTAAAATTATTTAAATTCTAGCCTATTATAATTTCTTTCTATTCTAGCCACTCTAATTCAATTTTTATTTCAATCATAGCCCCTCTTTCATTAGAATTTTAGCCATTCCAATTTGATTTCAAGACTCCATCCTTTAATCTCATCCATCCATCCTTTAAGTTAAATCCTAGATTAAATTCTAACCACTCCAATTAAAATTTTATTACAATCGTAGCCACTCTTTCATTTCAATACTAACCCCTTTAATTGCAATTTTAGCCATTCAATATATTTGTCAATCTAATTTCAAAACATCATCTTTTAATCTTATCCGTCCATCTTAAAATAAATTCAAAATCGAATCCTAGCCCTTTATCTCTTATCAAATTCTACGGTCAAGATTTAACCTCCTATTCTTCCTAAATTCTAATACCCTAAATGACTAAAACCAAAACTTTTTCACTCTCTCTTCCTCTCCTCCCTCTCTCCAGCCGCCTCTCTCTCTCTCCCCATTCTTGCCGGCGAGCCTCCCTTCTCCATAGTCGTCGATCCTCCTCCCCTCTCTCCAGAAGCCGCCCCATCTCCTTCATTCTCGCCGGCGATAATCGCCACCCTCAAACAGCCGCCACCCCCTCTTCTTCTCCCTCTTCCGTCGTCCCTTCTCCTCTCTTCCTCCCCTCTCCCATCGCCTCCTCCCTTTTTTTTCCCTCTCACCAGCCACCGCCTCTCTCTCTCTCTCTCCCTCTTGTCTTCCTCCATCTCTCTCTCCTCGTTGCCCCCCTCTCGTCTCTCTCACAAATGGCGAGCAACCGCTCCGACGCACGCAGCAGCAGCAACGTCAGCCAGCAGCCCCACTGGCGAAGAAGACACAGCCAACAACCACTGGCAGCATCCCTCTCTCCTCCTGTTCCTCTCTCCGCCTCCCTCTTCTCCTCTTCTTTTTTTTTCAAACAGCAGCAGCAAGCGCGGAACCACCAGCCAGCAGCCGTTGGCAGTGCCCCTCTCTCCCATCGTTCTCTCCTCCTCTCTTCCCCTCCCGTCTCTTCTCTTCCCCCTTCCCTTTCTCCTTCTTCTTCATTTTTTTTTGCAGGTTCCAGCAGCCACAGGACAGCCTCAGCGAGCAGCCAGGCGACCTCGACCCTCCCCCTCTCTTCTTTGATTTTCAGCAGCTTCAACTCCAACTCCGGCGAGAACGTATAGCGGATATCGAGAAATATCTTTAAGATTTTGAGCTTAATAAAGACGGATCTTAACAGATTCGTCCAGGTAAGTTAATTGATTCTATACCCTCTACTTCAACTCTTTGTTTTTTTTTTTAAGCTATGGTGGATGATTATGCAAGCAATCATATGAAAGTCTTTTTTAAGTTGTATGATTATCGTGTCAATTTCTTAAATATGTTTGGGTTGGTATTGCCATGAACTAGTGATTATTATGTACTTGATTATGCTTGCATTTTTCTGATACGATAATTTATTAGTAAGTAGGTGAATTTTGCCCTCTAATTAATCAATTTATTAATGTTATTCCTCACTCCTTTCTTTTTTTTGTTATTAGTGAATATTTATATAAGAATTGAATATTACATTTGATGCATATCTTTCTTTGCTTATGAACTTGAGGTATTTTTATATAATATTAGTTTGTGTAACCTTAAATCATTTTCTTTGCTATGAGCATATTGTAGTATATCTTTGACTTTCCTAGTCCTGTTAAGATTATTGATTTAGCCGTTTGTGAGTATTTATTAATTCATCATTTGTTCTTATTCGTTGTCCCTTGGCTTTATTAAAATCAAAATAGACACTTATTTGATCCTTCCTTGGTAAGCCTATATTCGATTTAGGTAAAATTAAAAATAAAATGGTGTAATAATTTTACTCTTATGTGGATAATATTTCCTCAATTAAAATTAACCTTTTTTTTAACTTGATTTTATATTTGGCAAAAAATATTTTAAAAATAATTCTTTTGGATTCTCTTTTATTTAAGGTAAATATATATTACTCTTCTCATTTTATTACTTGCTTATATTTGGTAAAATATTTAAATAATTTGGCTGATTTAAACAATGACTCTATCAATTCTTTGCTACTCATACTCTGAACCGTGCTCAAAGGCTGATTACCTTATTCTATCATGCTCTTCTCGCTTCTCTGTCATGCTCTTTTAGCCACTCTATCTCTCTTTTCTCACTACTCTAATCTCATCCATTCAAGCCGATATCGTGCCTTTCAAATACCTTAGCGCTCTTTCAACTTTTAAGAGTTTCATTTGCTCTTGAATCGAGAACTACACACGACCTGATTCTCGTATAACCAGAGATATGTGGGCGACTAAAAACCAAAGTCTCGGTCGTACCCTTTTTCAACTCTATATCGTTTCAATTGATCCAACTGACATCTCTCGTCGATCGGACAAAATCGGCTACTAAGTCAACGTTGGTTGCCTGACAATTCATTCTTCATTCTCAATCAACCAAGGGGCAGCTGTTGAACCCAATTTTAACCGACCTTTAACCATTTTTAGGATTATATTCGACTAAATACATATTTTAAAATTTACTTAAAGTTTTGAAGTTTTAGTCGATTTTTCTCAAAATTATATATTTTAGTATCGTTTACTTTATAAATTAATTATAAATATTATTTATATTTTTAATGAATTTCAAATGTTTTTAAAATCTAGATGATTTTCAATTATACAAAATATTTTAATGTATGTAGTATTTTAGTTAAATAGTAATTCCTACCTTAAAATTATTTAAATTCTAGCCTATTATAATTTCTTTCTATTCTAGCCACTCTAATTCAATTTATATTTCAATCATAGCCCCTCTTTCATTAGAATTTTAGCCATTCCAATTTGATTTCAAGACTCCATCCTTTAATCTCATCCATCTATCCTTTAAGTTAAATCCTAGATTAAATTCTAACCACTCCAATTAAAATTTTATTACAATCATAGCCACTCTTTCATTTCAATACTAACCACTTTAATTGCAATTTTAGCCATTCTATATATTTGTCAATCTAATTTCAAAACATCAACTTTTAATCTTATCCGTACATCTTAAAATAAATTCAAAAATCGAATCCTAGCCCTTTATCTCTTATCAAATTCTACGGTCAAGATTTAACCTCCTATTCTTCCTAAATTCTAATACCCTAAATGACTAAAACCAAAACTTTTTCACTCTCTCTTCCTCCCCTCCCTCTCTCTAGCCGCCTCTCTCTCTCTCCCCATTCTTGCCGGCGAGCCTCCCTTCTCTATAGCGTCGCTCCTCCTCCCCTCTCTCCAGAAGCCGCCCCATCTCCTTCATTCTCGCCGGCGATAATCGCCACCCTCAAACAGCCGCCACCCCCCTCTTCTTCTCCCTCTTCCGTCGTCCCTTCTCCTCTCTTCCTCCCCTCTCCCATCGCCTCCTCCCTTTTTTTTCCTCTCACCAGCCACCGCCTCTCTCTCTCTCCCTCTCGTCTTCCTCCATCTCTCTCTCCTCGTTGCCCCCCTCTCGTCTCTCTCGCAAGTGGCGAGCAACCGCTCCGATGCACGCAGCAGCAGCAACGTCAGCCAGCAGCCCCACTGGCGAAGAAGACACAACCAACAACCACTGGCAGCATCCCTTTCTCCTCCTGTCCCTCTCTCCGCCTCCCTCTTCTCCTCTTTTTTTTTCGAACAGTAGCAGCAAGCGCTGAACCACCAGCCAGCAGCCGCTGGCAGTGCCCCTCTCTCCCATCGTTCTCTCCTCCTCTCTTCCCCTCCCGTCTCTTCTCTTCCCCCTTCCCTTTCTCCTTCCTCTTCATTTTTTTTTGCAGGTTCCAGCAGCCACAGGACAGTCTCAGCGAGCAGCCAGGCGACCTCGACCCTCCCCCTCTCTTCTTCGATTTTCAGCAGCTTCAACTCCAACTCCGGCGAGAACGTATAGCGGATATCGAGAAGTATCTTAAAGATTTTGAGCTTAATAAAGACGGATCTTAACAGATCCGTCCAGGTAAGTTAATTGATTCTATACCCTCTACTTCAACTCTTTGTTTTTTTTTAAGCTATGGTGGATGATTATGCAAGCAATCATATTATAGTCTGTTTTAAGTTGTATGATTATCGTGTCAATTTCTTAAATATGTTTGGGTTGGTAGTGCCATGAACTAGTGATTATTATGTACTTGATTATGCTTGCATTTTTCTGATACGATAATTAATTAGTAAGTAGGTGAATTTTGCCCTCTTATTAATCAATTTATTAATGTTATTCCTCACTCCTTTCTTTTTTTTGTTATTAGTGAATATTTATATAAGGATTGAATATTACATTTGATGCATATCTTTCTTTGCTTATGAACTTGAGGTATTTTTATATAATATTAGTTTGTGTAACTTTAAATCATTTTCTTTGCTATGAGCATATTGTAGTATATCTTTGACTTTCCTAGTCCTGTTAAGATTATTGATTTAGCCGTTTGTGAGTATTTATTAATTCATCATTTGTTCTTATTCGTTGTCCCTTGGCTTTATTAAAATCAAAATAGACACTTATTTGATCCTTCCTTGGTAAGCCTATGTTCGATTTAGGTAAAATTAAAAATAAAATGGTGTAATAATTTTACTCTTATGTGGATAATATTTCATCAATTAAAATTAACCTTTTTTTTACTTGATTTTATATTTGGCAAAAAATATTTTAAAAATATTTTTTTTGGATTCTCATTTATTTAAGGTAAATATATATTACTCTTCTCATTTTATTACTTGCTTATATTTGGTAAAATATTTAAATAATTTGGCTGATTTGACTTCCATCAAAATAAGGAAATAGTATTATAATTAACTCCTTGATTTATTTTATTTCCATTATTGTGCTCCCCCTTATTTGCTATATAAATAGGACTCCCTCCCCTCCTTTCATACACATTGACATCTTTGAAAAGAACTCACATTCTCTAACTCATTCTTACTTTCTTACCACAAATGCTACATTATTCTTAAACTTTCTCATTCTCTCATTGCTCATACATACAAAAAACTCATCAATTCACACACTCATTCACTTTCAATCACAAATTCTCTCATCACTCTCCCTTCTCTCATTGCTCTCTTGCTACTTTAACAACACATTAATATTCCGGTAAATATTCAAGTGTTCTTCTTCGCTATTTTGCTACTTTAAAAGTTGAATCAATTTGTTTTGCTTAACCGGTTAGTATTCTTAACATTTATATTGTCTTCACATTCACATATTTGTGTAAGCTATTGTCTGTTTTTTTGTGTGTAGAATTCGTCATAAAATAATTGCATATTCTCTCACCTTGACTAATAAGTGTGATTACTTGTGTAGTTATTTGATTACTTTGACAAGTTTCAAACTTGAAGTTCAAGTTGAAGATTAATTGAAGAAAGATTTATTTGTTTATTTGAATGTATATATATATATTTTATTTTTCGCCTATTTTATTTATTCGAATGTTGTAACAATTGTAACTCTAAATATCATATATATAAAATTATTTGGGGGTCGTCTAGGGGAGGGGGATTTATATGCTTACTTGTTCATTAAATTTTTTAGAAATCATGCCTATAGGTTTGTCTTTAATCACCTAGAATTATTGTTTGAAGGTGTTATAATCTAATCAACTGTTTGATGCTTTGTTAATAAGTCTAAAAAATAATAAACTAGATTCCATTAATTTTTAATGTTAAAATAAAATTATAATAATTTAGTAGGCTGATCAGGTGTTTTAACAATGTTATAACTTTTAGCATCATCTTGTCATGTAGAAACCATGCCTAAGGTTTAATTTGTTCATATCATTTAGATTTACAAAGCATGCATATGTGTTACTCCTTCTTTTAAACACCTTGAAATTCATGTCTATAGGCTTGAAAATAACTTTTAACATATCCGTAAAAATAAAATTTGTTTGTGCATATTTGTGCCCTTCCCCCAAAATCGGTTAATATCATTAGTAATGTTATTTGTCTTCCGCATTCATGATGCAATATGTTTTTTTTAATAACACTAAATTAGAATCAATTCATGCATTTAACAAACTACTTGGCTTTTGAATATTTCATATCAAAACCTTTGCATTTAATAAATTGTGACATTGTTTATTTTAAAAAAATAAATTATAAGCACTATCTCCTAACCTATCGTTAGTGGGAAAGTCAAAGGAACTACGAGGTCTAGTTCCAATTTTTTTTAAAACCCGACGCGTCCCCGGAAGTACCACCTACCCATGGATTTCAACAGAAATTATGTGCATTTATATGTAAATGTTTATGTGCCTACGTGTGAACTAAATCTATTAAATCATTTTTTTTCAAAAAAACATAAACCATTTTTTTTAGACCGACCTCAAATCAATATTGTTTCTATGGTGGAGGAGCGCGATCAACAATATCGTGGCATCATCCCTGTAAAGAAACAAATATTTTTTTAAATAAAAAATTTCATATTCAAAACTTGCAATTTTTAAAACTTTACTTTCGCACATACTAATTGCTTAATTTTTGCTAATTTTGTTTATAACATATCTCATATGCTTAAATAAAAAATAAAATTTGATTGTTTATTTATTGCTATCATCTAGCCTTGCATGTTTAAATTAATAAAATAAAATTAATTGTTTTATATTTGTTATCAGTTAGCAAGATTAAATAAATAAATGACCTTGATTGCTACTTGTAACCCCACATAGATTGCATGAGATACGGCCGGGACCCACACTTGTGGACCTCGAGGGATGCCTAACACCTTCCCCTCGAGGTAATTTGAACCCTTACCTTAATCTCTGGCTCGTTGACCTTAGTTAGACTTAGGTTAGATAGGTGCCCTAACGCACCTTAATTCGTTAGGTGGCGACTCCTCAAACTCAAAATCCCAAAAGAGTTGTCAGGTCGCGCACAAAACCCGTTTTCTGCGAAAATGGGGCGCGACATAATTGAATACATTTCTCATGATTTTGAACTACATGATTTAGGCATCGCAAATCCTTCAGAAATTTTCACGTAAATCTCATTATCAAGTGATCCATAAAGGTAGGATGTAACCACATCCATCAAATGCATTTCAAGTTGCTCATGGACTGTGAAACTAATGAGATAAAGCAATGTTATTGCATCCATAAAGGGTGAGTATGTCTCTTCATAGTCGACGCCAGGCTTTTGAGAAAATCCTTATGCCACAAGGCGTGCTTTATACCTTTGTATTTCATTTTTCTCATTTCTTTTTCGCACAAAAATCCATTTGTAACCAACAGGTTTAATACCATTAGGTGTTTGAACTACAGGTCAAAAAAACTTCACACTTGGCAAGTGAATTCAACTCCTATTGAATTTCTTCTTGCCATTTTGGCCAATCATTTCGTTGTCGACATTCTATAACAGATTGAGGTTCATGATCCTCATTATCTTGCATGATATTTGTTGCAACATTATATGCAAAGATATAATCAAGCACTATTTCTGATCGATTCATATTAGTTTCAACATCTCTTAAATTTATGGATAGTTCATTATTTCGTTGAGTTTCAAGTTCATTGATTCTTTCATGAATATCAGACTTATTCAAATTTTGAACTTCCATATGAGATTCTTTCATAGCGTCATCTTGACATTTAATCTTTTTTTTTCTAGGATTTTGATCCTTAGACCCCAATGGTCTACCACGCTTTAGGTGTGTTTTTGAATCATTAGCTATGACTCTAGTGGATGGTCCTTTAGGGACATCAATTCGAATTGGGACATTCTCTGCAGGAATATATGATTTAGTAATCCTTTTCAAATATGTAAATGCGTCTGGCATTTGATTTGCAATTTTCTGCAGATGAATAATCTTTTGTACTTCTTGTTCGCAAGTAGAAGAATATGGATCAATATGAAACAATGATAAATTTTTCACAAAATTTCTTATTTTATTTCACTATTCTCTCCCCCTAATTTTGAGAAAACTGTCTCATCAAATCGACAATCTGCAAATCTAGCAGTAAACATGTCTCCAGTCAATGGTTCAAGATAGCGAATAATGGAGGGTGACTCAAACCCAACATATATTCCTAACCTTCTTTGAGATCCCATCTTAGTGGGCTTTGGTGGTGTCACAGGCACATGCACAACACTTCCAAAAATTCTTAGATGGGATATATTTAGGTTCTTGACTCATAACCAATTGCAATGGAGAAACCTTATGATAACTTGTCGGTCTGAGACGAATAAGTGTTGCAGCATGCAAATTTGCATGTCCCCACACAGAAGTGGGCAACTTAGTTTTCATAAGCAATGGTCTTGCTATTAATTGCAAACATTTAATTAATGACTCTGCGAGACCATTCTGAGTATGAACATGAGCAACGGAGTGTTCAACTCTTATCCCAATTGCTAAACAATAATCATTAAATGATTGGGATGAAAACTCTGCAGCATTATCAAGACGAATGGACTTAATCTAATTATCAGGAAAGTGTGCCCTTAACCTTAGTATTTGTGTCAATAATTTTGCAAATGCCAAATTACGAGATCACAATAGGCACACATGAGACCATCTAGAAGAAGCATCTATTAGAACAATAAAATATCTAAATGACCCACTAGGTGGGTGAATAGGTCCACAAATATCCCCATGTATACGTTCCAAGAACGCAGGGGACTCCATCTTAACTTTCATTGGTGATGATCTCACAATTAACTTGCCTTGATAACAAGCAGTACAAGAAAATTCACCATTTAAAAGAACTTTAAGGTCTTTTAGTGGATGTCCATTCGAATTTTCTATAATTTGTCTCATCATTATTGACCCAGGATGTCCTGGACGATCATGCCAAAGTACAAATGTATTGGAAACAGTAAACTTTTTATTTACTATAAAATGTGCCTCAGTTGCACTAATTTTTGTCCAATACAAGCTAGAAGATAAAGCAGGGAACTTTTCTATCACACATGTCTGCCCAAAGACATACTTGGTGATACCAAGATATTCAGGATTTATTTCATCCATTGATTGGATATGAGAACCATTTTCACGGATATCTTTAAAACTCAACAAGTTTCTCTTAGATTTTGGAGAAAACATAACATTATTAATGATGAGTTTAGTTCCTTGGGCAAAATTACAATGGCTCTTCCAAAACCCTCAATCATATTAGTACTACCAAAAATTTTAGTAACATTTATTTTATCCATACTTAAATGAGAAAAATATTTCTTATTTTTGAATATCGTATGTGTTGTACCAGAATCAATCAAACAAATATCTTCATATTTTGATAATATGTTCTTAGAATTATCCATATCTTCACATGAAATGACATAAACAAAATAAATATATATTAAATATTAGTGTTGTCAAAAGGGTAAGATATATTCAAAGGAATAAATTAATAATTAAATATTAGAAATTAAGCCTTAATTTATTGTTTCCTCTAAGTCAAAAACGAGTTGTTAGGAAAATAAAAAAAAATTATTATTCAATTCTAGTTAATAATAGACTGCATGTTTTTAACATTAGATCAAATTAAAGACCTAATAAATACAAACACATGATAAATCCTAGTTAATATCAGATTTTATGTTTTTAAGATTAGACCAAATTAAAGACCTAATATAATACAAATATAGTTTATACATTGGTTCTGACTATTATAGAACATTTCTCTGGAAGATGGTCAGATAATAGTGAGACAATTAGGACTCTTTTACAGAATCTTAAGTGTAGATCTCTTACTAATTGGAGATGGTACAAGGACACATTTTTGTCCAGGGTAATGGAGTTACCAGAATGTAATAGTTCTCATTGGAAATCCAAATTCATAGATGGACTTCCAAACTTATTTGCAGAAAGAATTAGGAGAGTCCTTAGAGGGGATGAGGTTAATATTAAATATGAAGATTATACTTATGGAAAACTTATAGCAGCCGTGATTCAAGAAGGGCTAGCTTTATGCAATGAAATACAGTTGAATCAACAAATCAAGAGATATCATATAAATGAGAAGCAGCAATTGGGAGAATTCTGTGAACAATTTGCTATTGACATCCCAGAATCTTCAAAAAGATCTTCTAAAAAGAAGAAAGATAAGGACTATACAGATAGGCCTTATAAACCTCATAGGAAAAAAGAAACGTTTGTATAAACGTGAAAATAGGAAATCCAAAAGATCTGATAAAAAATCCTTTAAGCATAATAATTCGGATGCTTGCTACAAATGTGGAAGGATAGGCCACTATGCCAGAGATTGTAGAGTTAAGGACAAAATTAAGAGTCTTAATTTAGATGATAATCTCAAGGATTCATTATGTAAAATCTTGTTAAACTCTTCACCTGAAGTATCAGGCCCTGATGATAGTGGGGGAGAAGAATCCCATACCAGTGAGGACTTAAGGGTTCTCCATGATGAGAGTTATATCTCTTCGTCAGATGGAGAATGTATGCCTTGTCAAATAGGAGAAACCTGTGAAGACAAGCAGAATACAGATGAGTTTTATAAACTCTATTCTCAATTCAAAGATCTTAATCTTAATGTCATTAGTAGTGATGATTGGATAGAGATGATCAAATTAATAGATGATCCTATAATAAGATCTCAGATTATTGACAAAATGGGAAGTACTTCTACTAATAAAGTAGAGTCTCCTAGAAAAGAAATTCAGAATGAGAACACTACTTATACAATGGCTGAATTAAAGAGACAACTTCATAAGAGGTCTCAAAAGAATAATATTCCAACTACAATTCAAGATTTATCTGAAGAAGTTAATAACCTTAAAAAAGAAATTAATGATTTAAAAAATAAGAATATTATTCTTGATGAAAGAATTACATTTATTGAGAGTATTAATAAAACTCAAGAAGGTAAGCAGACTACTGATAATTCTGTAGATTCTCTTAATAATTTAACTCCTGAAGATTTTACAGAAGAAAAGAAAGAATCATTTTTAAAAACTATTGAGTTAATTACAGCTCATAAACCTCTTGCAAAAATTTCTATAGTTATTGATTATAATTTAAAAAGAGATTTTATTGCTCTTATTGATAGCGGAGCTGATTTAAATTGTATTCAAGAAGGGTTGATCCCTTCAAAATATTTTAAAAAGACTACTCATATTTTAAGAAATGCTAGTGGTCATAAGATGGATATTGATTATAAAATTCCCAAAGCTTATATTTGTACAAACAATGTTTGCATTCCTGAAAGTTTTGTTTTAATAAAAAACATTTCAAATGAAATTATTCTTGGAATGCCTTTCTTTTGGAAAATTTATCCAATTACTTCTTGGGATCATACTGGTATTACTGGAAATTTTGAGGGGAAAAGGGTTAGGATTGATTTTATATCTCCACCTTATTCTAAATTCATAAATGAAGTTAAAGATTTAATTTCTTTAAAGAACAAGCAAATAGGCTTTTTGAAAAATGAAATTTGTAGTCTTACTATTGAAGAGACTTTACAAAATCCTAAATTACAGGAAAAATTGAATATTTAAAAAATCAATTTTCTTTACAAATTTGTGGTGATCACCCAAATGTTTTCTGGGAGAGGAAAAAACATATTGTTAGTCTTCAATATGAAGAAAATTTCTCAGAAGATTGTATTCCTACTAAGGCGAGACCTTGCCAAATGAATTCAGATTATTTAGAATTATGTAAGAATGAGATTAATAGTCTCTTACAGAAAGGTTTAATAAGACCTTCAAAGTCACCATGGTCTTGTACTGCTTTTTATGTTAATAAACATGCAGAACAAGAAAGAGGAGTTCCTAGACTCGTTATAAATTATAAACCTTTGAACAAAGTTTTGAAATGGATCAGATATCCTATTCCTAATAAAAAGGATTTACTAAATCGTCTTCATGAAGCTATTATATTTTCAAAATTTGACTTAAAATCTGGTTATTGGCAGATTCAGATTTCTGAAGCTGATAAATATAAAACAGCTTTTAATGTACCCATGGGACAATATGAATGGAATGTTATGCCATTTGGTTTGAAAAATGTCCCATCGGAATTTCAAAAAATTATGAATGATATTTTCAATCCTTTTAGCAATTTTATAATTGTTTATATAGATGATATCTTGATATTTTCTAAAAGTTTAGAAACCCATTTCAAACACCTTGATTTATTTAAGAAAATCATTATTCAAAATGGTTTGGTTATATCTAAAGCAAAAATGCATATTTTCCAAACTACTGTTAGATTTTTGGGTCACAATATTGAAAAGGGAAAAATCATTCCTATTCAGAGAAGCATAGAATTTGCATCTAAATTCCCTGATATCATTACGGATAAAACACAGCTTCAAAGATTTTTAGGAAGCTTGAATTATATTTCTCCTTTTATAAAGGACTGGGCAAAAGATGCTGCTCCATTATATGAAAGGCTTAAGAAAAATGCTAAGCCATGGACAGAGGATCATACGAAAGCTGTTCAACAAATTAAAAGTAAGGTTAATAACCTTCCATGTCTTGTTCTAGCTAATTCCAGTTGGAACAAGATTGTTGAAACAGATGCCTCTGATATAGGCTATGGAGGAATTTTAAAACAAATCTCCCCAGATGATAATAAGGAATATCTAATACAATTTTATTCAGGAAAATGGAATAATAGCCAAAGAAATTATGCTACCATAGCTAAAGAAATCTTGGCTATTGTAAAAAGTGTTCTAAAATTTCAAGGAGACCTTTATAATCAAAAGTTTATCATAAAAACTGATTGTCAAGCTGCTAAATTCATCTTTAATAAGGATGTAAAACATGATGTTTCTAAACAGATGTTTGCTAGATGGCAGGCCTTATTGGCACCTTTTGATTTTGAAATACTTTATAAAAAAGGAATAGATAATAGTCTTCCTGATTTTCTGACTAGAGAATACCTAATCAAATAATTCTCTTTTGCAGCATGATGAGGCCATCTTGGCCCTCTTCCTCTAATAGAGGAAAGGGGAGAGGACGAGGAGGAAGGACGAACAATAATGTCTTAGCTCAAATCGAAAATCAGAGGCTTATAGCCGCAAATATCACAAAAACATCTGCTAGCACATCTACTGGCATATCAGGGATAGACGCAAGCAATCCAATGTATAAAGAATTTATGGATTTTATAAAATCCAGACAACAAGAACAGCCATCATACTCAGCAATGGCCAATGAAGAGGTCATTGAAAATATTGAAGTCTATGACCAAAATGATTTGGATGAAATAATATTAATTCTAGACCCAAGGGATCTACAATGGAAAGATGAACCTTGGCAAATCATGACAAGGTATTTTGACACAGCATCATATGCTGTCCCGACTTATAAATTCAGAATGCATTATGAGATTATACTCTCATCCATGGGATCAGCTGAATTCCAACATTTTTACCCAGCAAATACTAGAAAAGTTTATAACTTTTCTAAAATAATCATAAAAAAGATAGTTACTCCAGAAGAATGGGGAACTAGTACAATGAGGGAGAGAGAATATACTCACCCAGAACAGAAAACAGCAGTAAGATTTAATTACTGGGATTATGTGGAAAGCTTTAATAAAGCTCTGTTATATGAGAACGCTAATAGAAAGTATTCATGGTTTATCAAGATTTGCTCTAATAATTTTAATCAAAACATCCCAAATTGGTTTTGTAATTGGTGGACTTTATATGGTCCCACAATAAATATTCTTCCTGAGAATTATAAACGATTATATGCAGAATGGGTGGATATATCCCTCAAGATCTTACAATTACAAAAAGATGATATTTATTTTAAAGGGATTTCAATAATGTATTTCTTTATAGAATTTTCAATTCCATGGATAATGAAATGGACAGTTGAAGTCCAAACAGATGGACAAGAATTTCCTTGCCTCAAGAGGAAATTTCATACAAAGTTTTGGAGTAAATTACTCCACAAAAATCCAGAAGGACAATTACATGGACAAGAGATAATAGAATCCATTAACATTTCCATTGAAAAAGGTAATAACCAGAATGGTTCATCAACAGATAGGGAAGATACAAGTCCCTTTAAGCATATTTGCCGAAAAATTCAGATGAAGGGAGGAGTCATATCCAAGTCTGAAATTCTAGCTTCTTATATGGAGGAGGTAAAAAGAGACTTAATAAAGCATTTGGGAAAAAATATCCCGAAAAAAGTTACAGATAATATGTCAGTTTCTACTTCAAATGAAGATGAATGTCTAGCCGGAGAATCCCAAGACGAAGACGAAATGGACATCGAAGAATTCCTGCAGCAATTCAGCAGTCAGGTGGAAGAATCTTCCAGTTCAAAAAATGACAAAGGCAAAGGAATAGCAAAAGACTAAAAACGTCAAAAAGATAATAATTAATTAACTTTTATAAAAGTAGTAGGTCCCAATGTCGGCCATCACTATATGCGCATGATGTAAGCGCTTAAGTCATTTATTTTGTTATTTTCCGTGATCCTTCTCTATAAAAGGATCCTTCTTTCTTAGTTGGAGGTAGGCATTAGCCCCCAGCATATATTTCTCTCTTAAAGCTTATATCTCTTGTAAATTTTTAGTGTGGAATAAAATCTCCAGCAGTTGTGCATAAAAGATAATCATAAGGTATATTATTTTATATCTGTAATTTCTAAATTTATTTATTTTGTTGTTTGGGCTATACTGGAACCGTAAAAGATTTTTCATCCCTAAAACTGCACAATTCGTAAAAGATCCTGTAGTTACATTGAAGCGATTCTGGATGAAGCATTTGGTTCCATATGCTTAAATTGGCCGTGCGGACTACCGCCAGCCAGTTACAAGGAATGTGGTATTAGAGCCAGGTTATTATTATTATTATTATTATTATTATTATTATTATTATTATTAAAAGAAAATTATCCTATTGGTCAATAGTTCGTTTAGTCCATAAATGAATAGGGAAATATAAGGATTCTCAAATTAGTTCAACGTCATAAATACGATAGAGTATCATGACTTTTTTGTAAAATAATATTCCGGTAATATTTAAGTTTTATTTTTACACATAACATGCTTAAGACAATAAGATTAAAGGGTAATTTTGTACGTTTGACATAACTTTTAATTTAAGGAATAATTTCCTTGGATAGTCCCCATGTTTGAGAAATTACCTAGTAATATTAAAGACTAGAATATTACCTAACTTTACATATTTTCCTCAAAATATACTTGACGTAAAAAACACATTATGCTCTCTCCTATTGAGATAGAGAAAATACAAAAAAAAAATCTTTAACTTGACAGCAAAGCTTACTTTAGCACTTAAACTGAACGAATGTTTAAATACCCCTTAAATAACTTTCCAGTGAATTATTTACCCTTAAGGGGTAATGTGGTAGAGAGAGTGAATCAACTCTCCTAAAAGCGAGTTAAAAATGAAAAAAAATTGAATTATAAAATTGTTCGCATGTCATTCTTTAATTGGCTAGTATATAATTAATATTTTAAATATTTTTTATAAATCATGTTTTTATGAAAATGTGAAATTTCTAATTTAGAGGTAAAAAACAAATTGCGGGCCACATTTTAAAAAATATATATTTATTTATTTTCTCTGTTTATTTTGTTGTCTTCCTCAAATACTTTTTCTCCATTGAAGCATTCTTATACCTTTTTTCGCTCATATTAGTCATTTCTTTTTTCATCATTATCACCCATCTCTACATCCTATTTTCATTCCATCAGTCTTTTATAGCCACAAAATTCAACACTAACATTATATTTTTGACTTCGATTTCAATATAACTTTGTTGTTTGAGTGATCCATTCTGTCAAAAAAAAATTACTTTCAAAAGATTCATTCTCCCAATGGCAGATTTGTGAGAGTGGGTGGTGAGAGAGAGTCTTAAAAAAAATTAATATGTTATTTTGTTTAAGAAAATGGTGAATTGTAAGAAGTAAAAAATAACCATTAATGATTGAAAATGGACGAGACCTTTTCAATGAGTACCAGCAATAATGAACAAAAAAAAAAAGGAAGAGGCGTAGAAGAGGAGGAATTTAAGCAGCGTGGCCCACTTGTTAAAAATATTTAAATTAGTAAAAATGGGTTCAACATTTTAATCTTTGATTTTAGAAAATAATTCTTTTAGTTAAGAAATTAATTTGCATCAAAGAGAAATTATTTAAATGATGGGGACACTTGTTAAAACAACTTAAAATTAGTGAAAATTGCTCAACATTTTGAATTTTGATTTAAGAAAATGTAATTTATAATAAATTAATTGATTATGTAATGTATTTTAAAAAGTGTTTAAGGAAAAAAGTGAATGTTAAAAAAAATTAATGATATGATGCTTACATGATTATGATGTGGCGGGTGAGATTGTATTATACTCTCAGAGTGATATTTATTTCACTCGAAAGTTATTAATTAAGGGGGGTGTTTAAACGTCCATAAAGTGTAAATGCTAAATTAAGTTTTACTCCCAATTTCAGAGTTTTTTTTTTTGTATTTTCTCTTTAAAAAGTTAACTTTTTAAAATAACTCATATGTTATATTCAGATTAAAAATTAAAAAATAATTCTTGATTATTTATCAATTTTTAGTTTTTTACTTTAGCATATTAAGAGATATGTTTTAAAATTATATAAATTTAGAAGAATAATAATGTAGGGAGAAGAGAATAGACCTCTTATTCATATTGAAGTATATTCAAGATTCACGAATCTTATTTACAATGAAAGAAAACTCCTTTATTTATAGGGGAAACTTAACTTGCTCCCCAAGTAGGTTTCCTAACCATATCCTAAAAGGACTCCGCATAATTAGACATTCACTATAATACTAATATGTTTATAAACTCCCACTTGAACGTCAGTAGATTATGTGCCTCGTTAAAACCTTCCTTGATAAAATCTAGTGGGAGAAAAATCTAGTGAAGAAAAAAGAGTACATATATCTAATAATACGCATTATAGATGCCTCATTAAAAACCTTACAAGGAAAACTCAATGGGACAAAACCTTATGCGAAAAAAGAGTATATCTCGTATTAACTCCCTCTAATGAGAACATCAATCCAGAGACTTGAATCTTTGTTTTCCAAGCTTATGCACCATCTTCTTGAAAGTTGTAGTTGATAGAGACTTGGTAGAGTAAATGAACTATATTATTACTTGAACAAACATGTTGCATGTTGATATCACTATTTCTGGGAGCTTATGAGTGTAGAAATGTTTTGACTAAATATGTTTCCTTAAATCTTCTTCTATGAATCTTCTCTTCGGTGTCAAAGATTTATGCAAGTTCCTTACTTCAACTTCTTTAAGCAAATAATCTATTGTCTTTTGAAAACTCTTCAAGTGTTCGGTTCTAGTCGTCAACTTGCATAACAATACTTGTATATGCATTATGTATTTTGAATCTATTTAATCCTTATGAGGATTATAAATATGTTTACAAAAAATTGTATACGCTCTAGATTTTGAACCCATTGCATATTTTCATATCATTTTTGTCAAGGGACAACATTTAATATTAAACGTTTGACATCTTCTAGTGCCTAGATTGCAATTTAAATAAGCTTTACGCTTATTAAGATGCATCATTTCACTTTTCACTTGATAATTATTTCTATACCAACATGCATTTATAGTCGTAAAATATATATCCTCATAATCTTTTATAATTTTACGCGATATTGTATCAAAGATATCGTCGACAATATACCATTTTGATTGATTCACAATATGACATAACTTATTGAGATCTCACCACTTTATTATTTTCATGTAGCTACTCCTCTCATGAGTTTTCATAAAGTGTTAAGCCGTAGGATCTTCACGAGCACATTGTCTCTTTATTATGACCATTTTAATTCTTTGATCCTCTCCCTTTTTCAAGAATTATTTTATTTAGAATTAATTAGTCTATCATGCCTCATGCATGTCATAGACTCTTTCCTTAAGGAACATTCAATAGTAATATTTACAACTCTTATGTTGCTTCTAATCTCCCCCTTATGTTAGACAAACTAATATATATCTCAATTTTTTGGAGAATCTATCCTTGTGCATCATTGTATATTCATTGATTACATACCACATATCAAAATAATCAGATGAAAAATATTTGATCTCTGACCATAGATCAATTGAAAGAAAATTTGATCATAATTTATTGGTCTGATGCATACAATTACTTTTGTATGCGGTATCATATTTCATATCATTACATGGAGCTTTATTTTCTCAAGCAATGATTTCACTACCTCAGACATTTAATGTCTCAATATCTTGAGTATTTATAAATATTATCAGATAAATTGTCTTGATTACATATTCTGAAAATTGTGCTCTTTACACAATTATCTTGTACAAACAATTTTGCAAATGTCATACTACAGGTTGACAACAAATAATCATGTGATTATCTTATAGATGTATCTTTTAATCATGTCACATGATAGGTGAACAGGTCCATATTCACCTTTAATATTTCAGAATTTAAGGATTTAGTCTCAACTTTAGTTGATCCAATCAACTTATCATGAAAATAAGCAACAAATTAAAAAGAATCTTGAAATTCCAATGTATGTTCATTACTCAGTATGCACATCTTTGGGATGACCAAATTATTCGTGCCAATTAATAAATTATTAGTACGCATAAACTCAAAGTTTACTATGTCATATGTCTTTTTGCTTTAGTAAATTTCCAATTTTTTACTATTATATGAAAAAATTTCAACTTTAATATTTCGAGAGTAAATTTCAAATTTATTTTTTCTCAATATTCTACCTCTTCTAAAGATAAGTCTGATTCGATTATTGAATAGACGAATCTGATTATCAGAAAATTGTATTTGCAATCATATTATTTATGTCAATAATTTTACAAACATCAAGTTGCAAGATAACAATATGCACACATGAGACCATCTAGAAGAAACATTTTTTAGGTACGTTAAATATCTAAACAATCCACTAGGTGGATGAATAGGTCAATTAAAATTTGTATACGTTCCTAAAATGCAGGGGATTCAATCTAAACTTTCGTTTATGATGGTTTCTCAATTAACTTATCTTACTAACAAGCAGTTCAAGAAAGTTCACCATTTAAAAGAATTCTTTTAGGTTCTTCCATAAATGTTCATTTTAATTTTTCATAATTTGTCTAAACATTATAGACTAATGATATCCCAGACAATCATCCACAATAAGAAAGTATTGGAATTAGAAAAGAATGTGTCTCAATTGCATTAATTATTATTCAATAAAAGTCAAAGATAAAGTAAGAAATTTTTCTTTAACATATGTCTGCCCAGAGACATTTTTGGTGATACCACATCTACAACCAAATTTCGCGATCGTTTCACGCCTAGCATGATGACTTACACTTTATTCACTTTAGAGAATGAATATATATCTTTAATATTTATCTAAAGTTCTCATTCTTCCACTATTAAAGAAATAGTGGAAGAATCGACTTTCCAGTTTAGGCCGGAAAAATCTTGATCGATATTCCATTCCGACCTCTGAAAATCGATATTTACTGACCTCTCGAGGTCAATTTCAATTTCAATTTAACTTGGTAAATTCATTATTTCATTTTCCGACTTTCGGAGGTCACTTTTATATATTTTTTTAATTATTTTATTTTTTTATTTTCATTTTCTGGAGATCAGAAAATGTAATTCTCAAATTTTGGAATACCAACCTCCGGAGGTCGGTATTTTTATTTCTTATTTTTGAGATTGCAACATCCGAAAGTTGGTATTTTTATTTATTATTTTTGAAATTTCGACCTCCGGAGCTCAATATTTTCATTTATTTCTTTTTAAATTCTGACCTCCGAAGGTCGATATTTTTATTTCTTATTTTTTAGATTCCGACCTCCTGAGGTTGGTATTTTTATTTCTTTTTATTGTTGAGATTCCGACATCCGAAGGTCGGTATTTTTATTTCTTATCTTTTAGATTCCCACCTCTAGAGGTCGGTATTTTTATTTCTTATTTTGAGATTTCGACCTCTGGAGGTTGGCATTTTTATTTCTTATTTTTGAGATTCCGACCTCCGGAGGTTGGTATTTTTGTTACAAAACTGGCAGCATTGAGCTGCAATTTTAGTATCCCACCTGCTTATTTATATCAAAACAACCCAAAGAGTTCCAAATAAGCTTTAAGCTATTTCAAAATAATCTTCATCCAACCCAAAGAATGTCGAATGAGCTTTTTTTAAATAAACTTCATCCAATCAAAACAACACAATATTTTCAACGTATACACAAAACTATTTTGAAATAAACCTTCAAAATAAACTAAATTACGATCAAACAATTCTAAAAATATAGAAGTCTAAAATGTCAAACCAATACAACTACTCTTTATCATCCTCACTCTCCTTATCACCCTTATCATTCTCATCATCAGCTCCATCACCACTGCTTGCCGGACATGGAGGAAGAATATTTCCTGATTCAAAAAGAAAAGTTAGTTGGGCTTGAAGCGCTACATACCTCTTATTCTCTGCTTTCTTTAACTTAATTCCAACACTATATTAACCAACTAAGTACATTTCTTATTTGAAGAACTTAACAACTTTTTAAGTCTAATTAGTTTAGTTTTAACTTAATTCCAACAGTATATTAACCAACTAAATCACATTAACTTATTTGAAGAACTTATCAACTTTCTAAGTCTAATCAGTTTAGTTTTAACTTAATTCTAACACTATATTAACAAACTAAATCACATTAACTTTTGAAGAACTTAACAATTTTCTAAGTCTATTAAGTTTAGTTTTAACTTAATTCCAACACTGTATTAACCAAGTAAATGATATTAACTTATTTGAAGAACTTACAACTTTCTAAGTCTAATTAGTTTAGTTTTAACTTAATTTCAACACTATATTAACCAACTAAATCACATTAGCTTATTTGAAGAACTTAACAACTTTCTGAATCTAATTAATTTGTTTAGTTTTAACTTAGTTCTTACACTTTATTCATCAATTTAACTTATTAAACAACTTAACAACTTTCTAAGTCTAATTAGTTTAGTTTTTAACTTAATTCCAATAATATATTCACCGATTTAACTTATTAACCAACTTGACAACTTTCTAAGTCTAATTATTTTAGTTTTAACTTAATTCCAAGACTATATTCACCAATTTAACTTATTAAACAACTTAACAACTTTCTAATTCTAATTAGTTTAGTTTTAGCTTAATTCCAATAATATATTCACCAATTTAAATTATTAAACAACTTAACAACTTTCTAAGTCTAATTAGTTTAGTATTAAGTTAATTCCAACACTATATTCACCAATTTAACTTATTTAACATCCTAACAACTTTCTAAGTCTAATTAGTTTAGTTTTAACTTAATTCCAATAATTTATTAACCAACTAAATCATATTACATATTTTAACTTATTTGAAAGAACTTAACATTTTTATAAGTCTAATTAGTTTAGTTTTAACTTAATTCCAACACTATATTCACCAACTAAATCTTATTACATATTTTAAATTATTTGAAGAACTTAACAATTTTATACGTCTAATTTGAGAGTTTTAACTTAATTCCAAGACTACATTCACCAACTAAATCACATTACATCTGTGAATTAGAATTAACACATACTTTACTTGTTCTGTGTAACTTACTAAAGAAAATATGCATCATCAGTTTGTGACTATATTCTTTAGTTAGAGATAACAAGAGATTATTTTGCATTTTGAAACTCTTAAAAGAATCAATAAGAAGTAGGGTAATGTGATTGATTCATTAATGTATTGAAATATTAAACTTCATATATAATTTTCCACATTATATAAGCAAGTTGTAGCTATAGCTCCTTTAAATATTGTGTCAGCATATAATATCTTGTGTTTCTATCATAAAGATCAATTAGGAATTTTTAGTTGTTTCAAGTTACTCAACAATTAGATTGCTATATCGAAATAAAATTAAAAGGCTATAAGGTCAAAAGTTCTAGATTAAATCACTGGAAGTGGGTACTTGCTAAAGTGATATAACTAAAGGGGAAAAAAAAACACAAGTATTGATGAAGAAAATAAAAGGACTGTAATTAAGGACAACAAACTCACACACTCAATGTTAACGCTCATGGAAGCTTCTCTGCTTCTGCTGGCGAATCATTCGGCTTTAATTCATTGAAACACGTCAAACTCACAAACTTGCCGTCTCTGATGCTGGAGTGCGTCTTGCTGGGTGCTGCTACTGCTCGCCCTCATCGATGCTGGTCGGAGAGAAGAGAGGAGCGGAGATGCAAGCTCTCGTTGTTCTCGTTTTCTGGAGAAAGAGAGGAGAGAAAAGAGGCGGAGGCAGAGAGAAAGAAGAGAGGCGGAGAGGAGAGGAAAGCTTTCTCGGTTGATTTCGCCGGTACTTCTATTTGCCTCACTGGCGTTGACGGAGAAAAGGACAAGGGGCAAAAGTGGCGCTGGTTAAAGAGGGAGAAAGAAGGGAGATGGAAAAGTGAACTGCACTCAAAGTTGTTCGCATAATTCATTTACACATCTCAACTAATTTTTGTGCCAATTGAACACTTTATTTGTTCAAAAGTCATTTCTATTAAGCACAAAATGTTGACATGGTAAAAAACGTGTAATTCACTTTCCTTGAATGCGTTAATTTATTAAAAATAATATTTTTCCTTTTTTTTTCTTAATTTTTACCCCTAAGTTTTTTTCTTCCCTCTTTCTCTCATATTATTCTTTCACCATTTTTATCTCTTTTTTTACACAGACACGCAAACCACACTCCCCCCAGCTCTCTTTCTCTCACCCTCATTGTTCTTTCCTATTTTTCTCTTTTTTCTTATATCGATTTTCGTCTCAAATATCTCGAAGAATTTTCATTTACAATGATGAAAAAAATATGAATAGATTTTTTTGGGCAAGTCTATTAATTTTTTTTCAATTCTAATAAATAATTTCTAATGTATAAAAGATGGAGACAATGAGTGAAAAATTTTAATGTTATTGAAATGAAATAGAATGCATATTTAGTTTAATAGACAACAATGGTGTGTTATTGTAGTATTTATACCAATGGAAGAAAAGAAAGAGATGGAGCGACACCAGCTCTATGGAAAATCAGAAATGAGTATTTCTGAAGGAGGAGGAGGAAAGTGGGAAGGGTGGAGGCTTTAATTAAAAATAGATTTTTTCTTAAGTTTTTAAAATACTTTATGAATTAATTATATAGAGGTTTTAAAAAAATTAAATGTAATGCCACGTGTCATCATATTATTGGTAAAATTAATAGGAATTTGCGTTTGAGTTACACTCATTTTTATTTTTCAATTGATTGTCAGTTTGTGTCAAATAGGTATTAATTTTTTAAGATTTAAGTGTACAATAGGTACATTATTTAGTTGAGGTGTTTAAGTGAAATATGATGACAACTTTAAGTGGTTGTGGATGACTTAAGTCAATTAATTAAGTATAAGTCATAATAAAATTGAAATAAATTGAAACAGAATGGGCTAAAATTTAAATAGAATAGTAATTGAATAGGCTAAATTGAAAGGAATTAGAATTAAAAAGATTAAATTTTAAATGATTTAGAAAGAATTTAAAGAAATGACACCCAATTAAAATACTACAATATTATAATATAGAGGCGATTCGACCGTCTTCGTGAGGTCAAAATATATATCTCAAATTATATATATATATATATATATATAAATCAACAGAAGTTTAATTTAATTAATTTAATTTGTCGATCAAGTTAATTTTATAAATTTAAATTATATACCTCCTAGTTATATAAATTTAATTTTATCGATCAACAAAAGTTTATCAATATCAAATATAATATATAAATCTCCTTAAATTGATTATCGATATTTCTTTAATTGATAATGAATTTCATATATAATTAATCAACGTATTTCGCACTCAGATTAAGTATCCTTTATATGTCATTATAATTAGGAAGTGATGACCACTACACTTGACATACATTCAAGATTGAAAGTGTATATATAATAATACCATCTCGCATTTCATACTCGAATGGATTATATGTTAGTTCTTCACCTCTACATCATAATATGAGATATTAAGTTTATGATTAGACGACAGACTGATAGATTTGTACATTACTCTAGAAATATAAGTATAAATATATCCTAATTTATATCAACGTAGTCACATACTCAAAATATGAATTATAGATTTTTTTTTATTTCACGAAATCTAACTTTTTATTTATAAAAGAATACAAAATTGTAAACTTTTCAACAATTAATTCTAATTTTCAAATGAAATTTTAGTATTATGCTAAATAGCCAAAATTATGACTAATAAAAATATTTTAAGCAAATCAACATCAGGATGTCGCTTTTTTTTTAAAATTAATGAAATATAATAAGAAAAATATCAACCTCATGAGGCTGGTATCACATTAAATTTTAAGATAAATAAAAACTAATCATGTTAATTAAATAATATTGACATCGAAAGGTCACTATATATATATATATATATATATATATATATATATATATATATATATAGATAGATAGATAGATAGATAGATAGATAGAGTTATATATATATATATATATATATATATAGATAGATAGATAGATAGATAGATAGATAGATAGATAGATAAATAGATAGAGAGAGAGAGAGAGAGAGAGAGAGAGAGAGAGAGAGATAAATAGAAGTTTAATTATATAATTTAATTTATTGATCAAGTTAATTCTATAAATTTTTAAATTGTACACCTAATTATATAAATTTAATTTTATTCATCAATGAAAACTTATCAATATCAAATCTAATATAAAGATCTCCTTAAATTGATCATTGATATTTTTTGGATTGATAGTATTAGATATATGATTAATTAACGTATTTTATACTTAGATGAAGTACCCTTTGCATGTCATCATAATTAGGAAGTGATCACTACACTTGACATACATTCAAGATCGATCGAAAGTACATCATAATACTTTCTCACATTTCATATTCGAATCAATTATATGTTAGCTCTTCACCTCTACACCATAACATAATATATTAAGTTTATGATTAGACGGCAGACTGATAGATTTGTACATTACTCTAGAACTAGAAGTATAATTATATATCCTAATTTATATCAACGTAGTTCCATATTCTAACTATAAATTATAGATATTTTTTTATTTATTCCACGAAGTCTAAGTTCTTATTTATAAAAGTATACAAAATTGTTACATTTTTTAACAATGAATTGTAAAATTCAAATGAAATTTTACTATTATGCTAATAGCAAAAATTATGATTAATAGAAATATTTTAAACAAACCAACCTCCAAATGTCACTTTTATTAAAAGTAACTAGATATAATAAAAAAAAAAATAACGACCTCATGACGTCGGTATCAGATTAAATTTTAAGTTAAATAAAAAGTAACAATATTAATTAAATAATATTGACATTGAGAGGTAGGTATTTTATATATTGATTTATTTTTAACTTAGATAAAATCGTAATTCGGAGGACGATTTATTTAAATTTAATTAAAAATATTAATTTTTTGAAAGACATGATATAAATATTTAAATTAAAACAAATTTAATTGCATAATATTTAAATTTATCGATTTCCGAAAGTCAATATTATAATATCTTTTTTTTTTGTTCATCGTACGCAAAATCGTCCTCATGAGGTCGGTGTTTGGATGAAATAAAAATACTGAACTCATGAGGTCCGTATTTGGAGTTGGATGAAATAAATATACTGACCTCATGCAGTCAGTATTTGGATGAAATAAAACTACCGACCTCATGAAGTTGGTATTTGAATAAAATAAAAATACCGACCTCATGAAGTTGGTATTTAAATGAAATAAAAATACCGACCTCATGATGTCGGTATTTGGATGAAGTAAAAATACCGACCTCATGAGGTCGGTATTTGAATTTGGATGAAATAAAAATGAGGTCGATATTTGGATGAAGTAAAAATATCGACCTCATGATGTCGGTATTTGGATGAAGTAAAAATACTGACCTCATGATGTCGGTATTTGGATGAAGTAAAAATATCGACATCATGAGGTCGGTAATTGAATTTGGAATCAGTATTTTATATTAATTTATTTTTTAATTTATATAAAATCGTATCCGGAAGACAATTCATTTAAAGTTAATCAAAAATATTAATTTATTAATTTTATTGAAGTCATTATATAAATATTTTAATAAAAATTAATACAATTATATATTATTTAATTTTACCGACTTATAGATGACGATATTATAAATTTTTTGTTTTTATTTTACATAAAATCGTCCTCCGGAAGACGATTTAAATAATATTAAATAAAAATATTTTTCAATTTTGTTTTTTATATTTAATTGAAAAAAATAAAATATGGTTATTCATTTATTTTATTTAATACCAACATCAAGAGGTCGGTTTTAATTGTAACTCATTTTTTCTGAAAAATACTGACTTTCTGAGGTCGAAATTTATTCTGCTTTATTTTGCATAAAAAGTAGTCGGTTTTCTAAAGTTTTTGTAATTTTTTATTCTTTTCAACAATACTGACCTCCGGAGGTCGGTATTCACTGTTTTTTAATAGTGTTCATGAATGGAACACAAACATGTGAGCATATCAAATTATGATAGATTTAATACCTCACTTCATATTCATGTTCATTATTCAATCACTTGTTTTCTTTCAGACAGAATATGCACGACTATCACATTCACTTTAGGGAATAGAAGCTTTCAATTGAATAGGGTTCATGACAATTGTTTATCAAAAACACACTTTTTGCTTTAGTAGTCAAAATATCATCAATATACTGTATTGAGACTAAACTCAACGTCTTATCCATATAAAGAGATTTTAGGTCATAAATTGTGAGACTTGAACTCAACATCTTTTATCACTGTAGTGATCGAAACTTTTAATTCGATGTCATATCCTCTTGGTGCAATTGGACATGAACCCATCGTCTTACCCTCTTAGTGTGATGGATGAATCAATCGTCTTACCCTCTTAATGCAATTGTATATGAATTTATCGTCTTATCCTCAACCAATGACGTAATATGCTAAAGTGCAACAAAGCTCACTCTTGAGCTTTTAAAATTATTTTCACTTTGCAAAGTCTTCTAACAATCTAAATTAGATATGTATATGTCATACATATATCCTAAACCAGTTAAGTTTCTCAAATTTAATGAGAAAAATCAATTATATTACTAATAAGTAATGATAATAATATTAAAAATTAGAAAAATAAGAAGTAAAAGATCCATTCAATTACTTTGCCTCTGTTGGCCATCACATTTCTTTTTCCATATAATAATGTAAATAAAATCACAAACTTAAAAAGAATTGTAAACATACCTCCAATAAGGTAAAAGACATTAATTAATGCTAGTATATCATGTGTAACACATCAACGAATACACAAAACATTACAGATCCATATTTTTTACAATTGGGTCAATCATTCATGGCCCCTACCTTGATTAGAGTTTCGTGCTGATAATGTGTTATGAAACTATATAAATATAGAAAAAGAATAAAGTAGGGAGAAGAGAAAAAACTTCTTATTCATCTTGAAGTATATTCAAGATTCATGGGGATCTTATTTACAATGAAGAAAAACTTCTTTATTTATTAAAAAAAAGCTAACTTGATCCCCAAATAGAATTCCTAACCATATCCTAAAAGAACTCCACATATTAGACATTTCACTATAATATTTATATGGTATAACAAGATAGATAGTTTCTATTCTATTATTAGATTTAATATTAATTAATTTTTTTAAAAATCATTTCTCAATTCATTCCTTCATTAATTTCTAAAACAATATGCAAAGTGCACACTTCTAATGGAATGCCATATCATATTATTCTATTTTTCTTAATAATCTTTATTACTTTTTTTTTAAACTAGGAAATTTTGTTTCTCTTTTGTTCATATTTATTTCTTCAATATTAGTTTGACATATCTCTTGAAAAATATGAACATAATTTACTATATTAATCTTCAAAAATAATAAATTTTATATTTTAAATAATGCATTTAAAAATGACTACAATTTATAATAACAGTAATTGGGAATTAAGTAATAAATTATCACTTGATAATGAATAATTATTTATAATGTATTGAATGAATAAAAATGGACAGAGAGAATAGTTGCTAGAAAAAAAACCGTTAGAAAGAGTTGATTGATATAATACTTTGTATTTTTAATGAGTACGTGAAAATTGTTCCTTAACATCACTTTTTTTTTATTCACTTTTACTTGTTTTTGATGTTTACCTTGCGCATTTTATAAGAATTTGGAGACTGAATGATTTGAAAAACGATTTAGAATAAATAATTAATGTTAAATTATAATAACAAAATTTACTCTAATTTGTTTTGAAATGTTCACTTTGTGTTATGTAATTATTTATTTTACCGAGCATATTATACGGGTTGATTTGAAAAGTTAGTTTTTAAAATTATTAGTAAAAACGGAATAGTATGACATGACACTTATTAGGAGGGAGAAAGATATATTTTTGTGTCAAATATATTTTGAAGAAAATTTACAAAGTAGGGCGATATTATAATCCTAAAATAAATAAAATTGATATCATGAGGTAATTTCTCAAACAGGCGTGACTATCTAGGAAAATTATTATATGCATTGTCCATTTTATCCTAGGTATATCACATGTATCTAATACTTCTTTGTATTATTATATATTTATTTTTTAATCTAGGTGTTTTTATGATTTGTCATGACCCAAAAATGGACGTGATGACACTCGTCTTATCCCACAAGACAAGTCAACCTAAAACTCAACCATTACAATAAAATGCAAAAATTTTCATAATCCACTCAAAAATTCCCCAAAAATCTGATTGTCACGTGTACAAGGATTAATTCAAAAGAAATATACAAGTCTCAAATGACATTGTTTCTAGAACAAAACAAGATCATAGATAAGGTAAGAAGGTCCGCTGACATGAAAAACATCTACCTCATAAACCTCTACAAGAAGCCTTGGAAAGAAGAGAATGACAAGTACCACAAAAATCCAGGCTCATAACCTACAAAAATTTGTAGAAGCAAGGGGTGAGTACCAAATCACATGGTATTCAACAAGTAAACTCCTAAACGCAAGTTAAGAGAATAGGATACGGTTACTTCCTACCACCCCAACTGAACGTCCACAACTACAACCTGCATAAAATCCGCCAAACCTAACAGTTCACAGTTTGCGAAACACATAGCTCAACAATAACACTCTAACAATTTTATATACTCAACAACAACACTCTAACAATTTTATATACTCAACAACAACACTCTAACAATTTCATTTCGTCAATATCAACACTTTAACAATTGTATATCTTCAACAACAAACTCAATATTCATTGGTCACAAGTTCCACAAGAAAGGTACTCACGTGATCAGCAACACACGAGATCAAGTTCACCAATAATAAGTGCAATGCAATGAAATGCAATGTCAAGTATAGTGATGCATGTTTGACCTAATGGTACACACCTATTGTATTTTAGTCTGGGACGTATAGGGGACATCTGTCCATGCATCCACCGCAGCGTGCGATACGACCCTTGATAATAGTAACCATTGGAGAACGCGATACATCCCTTGAAATATATATAGTTGTATTAGAAAATCAATTTGTAATAGATGAAACATCAATAACAATATAATCTTTCGATTACTTTTTCTCTTTCTGTCTTGTTTCTTCTCTCAATTGTTCAACAATCTAGTTCATAAGTTCTCATATTAGAACTTGGTATCAGATAAATTCTAGTTCTTTGTCGTTTAATAGAGTATATAAGATAAAATAATGCATGTATTAGCTATGTCTATTATTAAAACTTTTCCTGGATAAGTTTTCATTTCAAAAATAATTTCATTAAATATAATACTAGGTTGTTAGAGATGGCGATGGAGCAGGGCAGATGGGGGGCAGTGTGGGTTTGAGGCTGTGCGGAGCTGGGCGGGTTGAAGTGGTTTTTTTTACAAAATTAATATGGGGTGGGCCGATTTGCGAGTATTATGGGTGTTCGTCGTTCCATTTAGATCGGTTATTGCTTCAAACCAGAACCAAATCAATCTAGTCGATTTTTTAAATTTCTAAAACCAAACCAATCTAGTCGATTTTTTAAATTTCTAAAACCAAACCAAGTTAAACCAAAAAAATAACCGTCGATTTAGTTCAGTTTTTCTGGTTTATTCTGTTTGAAAGTAATCATTTTTTTGAGAATGTACATATCTCGATAGACACAAACACCTACTATATGAACAATCCACAAAAAAACTATTGTCGGTTCAATTAAGCAGTACTAGAATTATCATTATACGAACAAAGTGATTCAATTAAGAGAAAGTATGACTATTTTATGTGAAGTAGGTTAGCTAAAGACTAAAATGAATTTGACCAATTTGGACTTAGGATTGCTATAGTTTGGCTAAAGTGTTGGGCTTGAGAAAATGGTAAAGTTAAAGACTTAAGTTAATTAAAATTTGACAAAATATTTACATTTTATTTATGAGTAATATATTAATAATTATTAAATTTATATATCTAATTAATCACTTCAGTTGGATTATTTTTCTATTTTTTAGTTATCAAAATCAAAACCAAATCAAATAGTGTCGGTTTTAAAAATTTAAAATCAAACCCTACCAAACCAAAATAAATATCGATTTTTTAATCGTTTGGTTTGGATGCAGTTCGATTTGGTTTTTAATCATCACCATGAACATTCCTGGAGGGTATATTTAATTATAAGTAGGTTCAAACTTAACTATAATTTTTACACATAATAAAAGTCATAGAGCATTATTAATTAAAATAATTTTTTTAAATTAAAATACTTAAATATTGAAGATGGTAAATGAAAATGATTCAATAAAAAATAATACAATTTTTTACACGTTTTTTAATTAACCTCTAAAAAATAAATTTTTAAGTCATTATCTATTAAATTAACACAACTTAATAAAATAATGAATTTATTTTCATGAATTTTATTTTTAATATCTAACTTAATCAGAAAAAGAGAACATTTTACAAATTATGCTATGCTGATTGAAAATGAAAAAAAAAAATTAAACAGACAAATTAATTTTTTTTTTTGAATTAAGCTCAACCCGCACCGTTCAATATAGCCATCTCTACAAGTTTTTCAGTCTGAGCTGACGACCCCCACAAAAACCATGGACACACTTTAACCAATTGAACCGTGTGCCACTTTTTAACAAAAGTTAACACTATATTGTATATATCTTTCATATCTCTCTCTATGTATGTATGTATGTATGTATGTATGTATATATGTATATATGTATGTTTTTCGATAAAGCAATATTGTGATACTCCTTAGGCCTTCCTAGATTCACCCTTGATTAGTATGTTATTTGGTAAGCATTACTTGTATTCTTTGGGATCATTTAGTTGGATGTATACAAATAATAATGAATAAAATTTATGTGAAAATTCTATAAAAGACATTTATTAGACAAATATTTTTAATTTATAGCGGTAAAATAATACTTTCATGTTGTAACAATAAAAAAATTAAGATTGAAACATGTAATTTTTTAAATAATTGTAAAATAACTGTTTATAAAAAAATAAAAAGATATAAAAGGACAAAAAATTGATTTTGAAAAAAAAGAAGATAAAAAACGGATAAAGATGCATTAATTAATTTTGAATTAATCAATGATAATTGTTGATTACCATAAATTTTGGAGATTCAAACTAATTAAGAATACATATTTTTCTTAATTCACTCTAATCTGTTAAAATTAATTTAAAAAATCTGATTTTATAGATTTTCTTCAAAGTTTTTCTTTTTGTTTTTTTTTCTTCAGAATTTTTTCCACTCACGATCTAATTATTTTTGTTTGAAAATCTTCATTTTGTAGTGATAGACGACTTCATATTTATATTGATAAGTAGTAATATAAAAAAAATTACATCTACAGGTTGTAATATTAAGCCTTAAATTGATTTGTGGGGTCACTTTCCCTATTATATATTAATAACGTGCATTCATAATGCTTGTATTGTTAATACTCAAATTACTTATGTTGAGATTATTTCTTATGTAATGTTTGATTTAGCGTGTTAATAATTTATAAAATCATTGAATAACTTCAATAATAAAAATATTTCTTTACAATAATACTCTCCACACTTTTTAGCTTTGAATAATGGAAAATGTTTTTATAGGGATTTAAAAGTTTAGTATGTCATTAATTAATCCAATACATGTACATGTGTTAACCTTTGTATTAGTGGTACATAAAAATTTGTGGTACATCTCAATGCACAGTAAAACTTATACCTGATACAAATTTTCATACTTGAATCAAGAAATGCATACATTTCATCCAATACACACAACATTTATTGAATACACTAATATCTTGCATAAATCTCTCTCTCTCTCTCTCTCTCTCTCTCTGTCAACCACTCAAATTCAGCCCATTCGAAACGGTTCAAATCCAGCCCACTAACATATTCTTAATTATCCAATTTAATACGCTACCAGAAGGCAAACGACAACAATATCATCCACTAGCAAATCACTTTCACACTTCCACCCAACCTGCATCAGAAAACATATTTGATAAAAATGAAGGGCAAACATTTCCCGCACAGAAATGTGGTACGAGGTCAGCGGATACAACCTAAGGTAAGAAATTTAAACATAATTTAGAGCAACAATCATAGACCTTCAACATATCAGTTCACAATATATAGTTAGAGTATTGATATATACTAGCTTTGGTACATATTACCTGTCTTCTGCTCATAGAGCTTGAATTTGAAGCTAAAGATATAGCTTGTTGATAAAAAAAATTCAGCTTCTTTCTTGCTTTTAGCAACTTTTATATTCATATTTAAGAGATACCCTGTTGTTGTTTTAGTACTTGGAGCTTGAATTCGCAGCTAAAGATTGTTCTTGACAGCTAAGTCAAGCTATTTTGTTGGTAGTTAGACCAACTGTATTGTATTGGGTGTTGACCAATATTTGTTGTTTCTTGTACTTCGATTATCGTATTATTTTATTGTAGTTACTGATCAGAATGTTTTAGTATGCTTTCAGTTCTGATTATTCTTTTCCTGGACTGTTTTTCCTTGAGCTGAGGATCTAAGGAAATAGCCTCTCTACCTCTAAGCTAGGGGAAAGATATGTGTATACTCTACTCTCTCCAAACCCCACTTTGTAGAACTACATTGGATATGTTGTTTTTGTAGTCAAGCTCTTATGCAGTAGATAGTTCAATTTCTATACATCTTGAATATAGTGTAAAATACATATTTTTCAAAATCTATCTTTATATAGAGATTGGGCTAACTTTTGAACCTTAAATCTTTTTCAAGAATATGTATTGTTTAAGTGGAAGGCAGTAGCCACGAACAAAGATTGCTTATTACGAATAATAGATTTTTATGCAGGAAATGATGAAGCGGATTCTTATTGCTATGACGAGCTATTGATTTTGAGCTGAACTTTAAGAATGGAGTACAACTTGGAGTTTCAATATGTTTATCAAATTGATAAAAGGAAATGGATTTTGGTAGTGGTTTTGGTGGCTGTGACTCATTTATTTTGTCAGACCTTGATGCTTCCATATGGAAATGCTCTTCATTCTCTGTTATCCGAGAGCAATATTTAGCTACCCGAAAAGGTAAGCCAGTCGAGTAAAGAACCTTCTGTTGTTGAATCAACTAAGGTTGGTGAAAGATTTTCTGGAACGCTTTCAAGCTTTGATGATGTACATATGTTGGCTCATCGCTTGAAAACTGTGGATAACGGTGATGTGAGTGAAGATGGTAAATCGATGAGAGCATAAATGAGAAGGATGAGGTAAAACCATAGAGCAATCATTCAGTTGTCAAACCCATGGAAAATGACTCTGATTTTTTTGAAGATGAAACTATTAAAAATATAATCTATTTGATGAAATGATGGACATGGACGAGGAAACTTCAATGCAGAAGAACAATAAATCTAGATGGGACCTTTCTATAAAGCAACTAGTAAAAACAACTCGTGAACTTTCAACTGACTCCGAGTTAGATGCAAATAGAAATACTGTGCTTAATGATACTAAAGCTTCAAGTGTGACTAACTCGTCGTCTGTGGTAGCTTCAAACCATCTAGATAACTCGCAGGAAAACATGGCAAATCAATTGCATTTACAAGAAATAGCTAAGAGATCCAAGGCACAATACAAAATTGTATGGTAAAGAGTAGAGGATATCTTCTCCCTCCCAACTTCATAAGTAAGTAGCCAATCTTCTCCCTCCCAACTTCCTAAGTTTCATAAGGTATGTATTATGTTTTCATGTTAGGTTTCTGTTTTGATCTTCATGATTTGTAATTCTCATGTTTTTAATTTGTATTAATCTTAATTGATTTTTGTGGGTTTTCATACCCTAATTCTTCTTATATGTATAAAATAATAGTATTTTATCAAGTCGATATTTATATATAGTGTGTTTCACTAAAATGTTTAAATGACTACGTCATTTTTAACAAAACGTCTTCCTCATCTGTAGATGTGGTTGGTTGTTTACATGAAATCGATGATATGGAAAGTGGTTGTGCGAACCGGGAAAAAAGGAAAAATCTACATTGTTACAAATTAGTAAGTCACTCATCTTATTTTAATTAGTTTGATTACGTCATCTTCTTACAAAATAATAGTTAGATACTTTTATGATAGCTAATCTTAGGTGCTACTAAATGGGAATTCATTTGAAATTATTTTGCTAACATATTTTAACCATATACATTACTGGCACATGTGTATTAATTGATGATAACTTCACTTCTTTTTATTAAATTATGATAAATCAGATGACTTGTTCACTTTTACATTCTGATTTATATTTTCTCTGCATAGTTCTGCTATACATCAAAAATTACCTTATGAGTGGTTTTGTCTTGGAATTGAGTGGAAAAGTGGGTAGAGTAGAGTTCAGTGAGTAGCGAATTCCCTTGTATGACAGAAGTTAGGCAAATCTCCTTGGAAATAAGTTCGAGTTAATGCGTGTCATACAATTTATTCTTCTAAGGATGTCATTTATGGTGCTGTTTAAGCTTAAACAACTCTATGTAATTTGGATCTGTTTCTTTGTATTGAAAGTATCATGTGCTATTTGATAGGTCTTGCAAGAAGTATTGAGGTTCTATTCCATCCCAGAAAATATGTTTGGTAGAGTTTGCATCATTATAGACAAGGTCAGTTTGATAATGTAATTTAGTTCTTATTTTGATCTATAGTATTCCGAAAAGGCAAAAGCAGAACACACTGGTTACCTGATTGCGTCTGTTCATTTTCAGCTGGATAACTGTTTCTTTGGCACTAAGTGTGAGATGGTTATGGATTACACAGGCTGACAGGCACTACTAAATCTCATGGCTACATATGCCCACCCTTTACTTTTAGTAGATTTCTACTCTACCTCTCAAGTATTTAGGTTCAAAGGAATTCCAATCTTTTAGCAGTTAAAAGTTAATAGAATACTCCGCCACGAGGCACTTCTTTAGGTACTCTTAATATAAGTGTGTTCGTATTATATTTTTCTTATTTTTAGAACTCCTGTCAAAGAAGTGTTCGGGGGTTAGAATTTTCGCTTGTGACTATGTGTCTGCCCCTATGATATAGTATTAGTATTTTTTTGTATGAGGATTGCCTATGTTTTTCCAAGGAGAAGCAGTCTTTGATTGATCTACCCTGGAGAAACTTCAAGTTATATTTATCTCTTCTGTAGAAATATTGATATTTTATATCTACTTGGATCGATTGCCATTGTTTCAGATGGTTTACTTTTTAATTTGCTTGTATTGGATGGCACAAAGTTCCAAATTATATATCTCCTTTGTGAAACGTTGCTGTTCTACATCTATGTGGATTGACATTGTGGTAATATTTGACATTTCAACTCAATTTCCCCCTTAAATGAGGATGAAGACTTTTAACTTATAGTTATTATCGCATTTACTTGTGTTTTCACAAGAAGGGAATGGGCTGAGAAAGCAAGCAACATGGCCAACTATTTTCTGATCTAAAAGAAAAATCGGTATTCCATCAGTGCAGCTCGAAAGATGGCAAAGTTAGCTCACACCTGTTTGTTGAAATCTACAAAAAATCGGCCCAAGATGAGTCAGGTAGTACAAACTCTAAAGACGATCATTCTGCCTTTCACCATTAGTATCTAAAGAGGTCAACAAGACCGTTCATCATCAGCAGCTAAAGACGATAAGAAGAGCACTTCATTTTTTTGAGTGGAAAACAAATCCATGGCCCAAGAAAATGAGCTTTTTCTACATATTAACTTATGTATATCCTTCCAATGCTAGAGGCACAAATATAGAATCCAAGTGCCTATCAATTTTTAAATTCAAGAAGTAATTTGATATCAATGTGATTTCCCTTTATTATGTTTTCAAGACCTATGAATGTACAACGTGAGGCTTGACGCCCTATTTATCGTTACTGATATCAATTTTGATTAACCCTTGTACTACCTTGTCAATATTTATAATTTTTCACTTGTATCGTATCATTGGTGTTTTTTGTTGTCCCAAAACATGTACTATGAGTGCTTGATGATTCCAAAAAGCATACATAAATCATGATAAAGAGATTTGCGGTTGCTTTAGAAAACTTAAAGAGAATACTACAATGAGCTTCAAGCCATGAGTTTTCTGTGAAATGAGAAGCTTTATTCATTTATAGATGATTACAGCTCCAAATCATATTGCAAATTATATAAACAATCAATCTGTTTAATCGAGCACATGGCCTAATTATGACACATCAAGAATGGATGCACTATAGGTGGCATCAAGTTTTCGTTGAGTGTAGCTGAATATATAACTCGCTTTAACTACCTATGAAAAGGACAAATTAGAGCTAAAATCTGATACATTTCATAGACAATCCCTATCAAATTCGTAGGTGTGCATTAGTTGAAACATTATAGCTAATATCAATTACCATCCAAATGATTTAGTAGATCTATGCTATTAAATGACCAACCAAGTCCCAAATCATTCTCCCAATCTTATCCAATTACATTTTCTCCACAAATCACTCCTATTAAATGTGTAGGCAATTCTCATATCTTCCCTCTATTCATATTCAAATTCATTACACTCAAAATCTGTAGCCATTCAAACATTCATTAATTATATTAAAATTCTACAATCATTCGATCATCCATTTATTTTTATCTTCAAATTAAACAGGGTGCACATTCAAGGAAGGGGCGATATTTATTTAATTTTTAATAATTGAGAAAACTTTATGCAGCAACATATTCAAAAATTGCAATCCCATTCAATTTCTTAAAGATCATCTCGGTGAGTGTTTTGATTTACAGTGATTTGTATACTCAATCCTACTCTACTTGAATAACATTATTTAGAACACATATTGCGTTTCAGATAAGCTACGATTCCAGCAAGTATTCTCACATATGTAGCACTCGGGTATATTGTATTTCGATATAGCCAAAAATATCTACCGCTAACATATTATATTCTTTCAAAACAAATATAACAAGTTCAATGGAATTGCTATCTGCTATCATTAAAGAATACAATAGATCATTGAATATTTCGATGGAAGTTAACCTCCTACAACAGCTACTACCAGAATTAGTTTCCTTCGAACAGATTCTAAAATTTTAAAAAAATACAAATGCATCAACAAGCGAGTGTAGTCGAGTGAATAAGGAAGTGGGCTCTCTCAAAAACAGCAGATGAAAGTATTCCAGATTGAAGAGAAAAGTTGTTTTAATTGAAAAACAATATAAGAACCTTCCAAAAAACTAATAATACAACCAATACGTTCTGTTAAGATTCACAAAGTTGGCGAAGTTGACAAACTTTTCAAGCAGACATGTTCCCATTCATCAAAATGGTATGGTAATATGCATCCCCATTTATTTCTTATCTAAATGTCAAAATTTGACTGATTGTTCATATGAGAAACTGAATGACTAAATCATTAACTAACTATATGATTATGTTTATATTTAATTGTTCAAATTGATAGGCCATTACACAACAACTTGGAATTTTGTCCCCCCAAAGTACACATGCCAATATTGTGGAGCTCTTTTATGGTATGAGAACGAACAATAAAAACAAAACAAACAACAAAAACGATATTCTCATTTTGTTGTATGGGAGGAGGTCGTGTACAACTTCCTTTATTGAGGGAACCACCACCTTATCTGAAGTATCTTTTGGGTAAATCATCAAGACAACTAGGTATTAATTATCGAAAAAATATTAGAGCTTATAACTCAATGCTTGCATTTACATCCATGGGTGGCCGAGTTGATGGATCTATCAATCACTCAAAGGGGCCATACGATTTCAGGATGTGTGGTCAGAATTATCATCGTATAGGATCTTTATTGCCTGAAATTGGTAAAAGACCCCAGTTTGCTCAGCTATATAGATATGATACTGAAAATGAGATAAACAACAGAATGAATTGTCTGCTGGAAGGAGACATTAGATCCAGAAATTGTTCAGGGCTTGTCAGTAATGTTGGAGGAGCATAATATATTGGTTAAAACATTTCGAATAGCTAGAGATAGATATAAAGAGCATCTTGAATGTGAATTTCGCCTATGTCTCCTATATAATAGGACAACGGATGGTCGACAATATAATTTACCCACAACTTCTGAAGTAGCTGGATTAATAGTGGGTGATCTTACGGAAGAAAACTTAAAGCAAGATATTATTGTAGAGCATAGGAAAAATGGACTTCAAAGAATTTCTGATCTACACCGAAGTTTTATGTCTATGACATATCCACTAATACACCCATATGGTGAAGATAGATGTAGAGTTGGAATAAATTTGGGAGATGTCATCGACAAGACTTACAAGCGACAAAAATTAACAATGAGAGACTTCTATTGCTTTAGAATACAACAAAGACTTACCGAGGGTAAGACTCTCTTGCTAGCCGGTAGACTATGACAACAATACATTGTTGACGGTTACATGGCAATCGAGGAAGAAAGATTTCGTTATATTTGGAATAATCAACCAAAACTCAGAGCTGATCTTTACTCTGGCTTAATGGATGCCATTCTTCGTGGTGATTTAGATTGTTCTTTGGTAGGAAAAATAGTTATCTTACCTTCATCTCACACTGGAGGACCTCACTATCGGGCACAAAATTATCAAGATGCAATGGCAATTTGCAGGTGGGCTGGATATCCAGATTTGTTCCTCACTTTCACATGCAATCCAAAGTGGCCGAAAATAAATGAAATGCTTCGCTTAATAGAACAATCTGGTAATGATAACAGAGTGTTCCAAATCAAGTTATTCCAATTAATGCAAGATCTGAAAAAGCAACAACCTTTTGGAAAAATAATTGCATGTAAGTTCAAACTTAAACATACTAACAGAATACATCAGTTATTAATTCAACCATTTACATTTTTCTAAAAAAACAAATGATCACTTTACCGGCATCCTAACAAACACATTATACCTTTAACTTTGCAGGTTTATATACAATTGAGTTTCAGAAAAAAGGACTACCTCATGCACGTATACTACTCTTCCTGCATCCTACATTAAAAAGTCCATCTATAGATCATATCAACACAATGATAACAACTGAAATACCCGATATGGAAGTAGACCTTAATGGTTATAAAGCTGTAAAGAACTACATGATGCATGGACCTTGTGGAGACCTCAATCCAGGATGCCCATGTATGAAGCAAGGAAAATGCACCAAGCATTTTCCAAAGAAGTTCAATAATCAAACGACTTTTGATGTAGATGGGTTCCCAATTTATAGGAGAAGAAACACAGGTACAAAAGTCAATAAAAATAATGTCTTTTTAGATGACAGATATGTCGTCCCTTATAACAGGAATTTGATTGTCAAATTTGATGCACATATAAATGTCGAGTTGTGCAATCACTCGAGATCAGTGAAGTACCTATTTAAATATGTCAATAAGGGATCTGATAGAGCAACAATTGGTATAGAATGCTAAGATACTCCCACAGAACATGATGAGATCAAAAGATATCTAGATTGTAGGTACATATCAGCTACAGAAGCTTGCTGGAGGATCTTTTCATTTGACATTAATCATAGACAGCCAGCAGTTGAGCGTTTTCCATTCCATTTACAAGGAGAAAACACCATAGTATTCCAAGAAGAAAGGTGTCCTGAAAGCATACTAAACTGACCCGATATAGTAAAAACAAAATTCACGGAATAGTTTGAGGCAAACAAAGAATATGAGGATGCGCGAGAGCTAACATATTCAAATTTTCCTACACGTTGGGTCTGGGACGCAACATGCAAAAGATGGACTAGAAGAAAAAAGGGGAAGTCAGTTGGTAGAATTTACTTCGCACATCCTGCAAGTGGAGAATGATTTTACATGAGAATGCTACTTAATTTTTTCAAAGGAAGCACTTCTTTTAAAAGCATCAGAACAATTAATGGAGTCCGGTATGATACTTATAAGGAGGCATGCTACGCATTGGGATTATTGGAGGATGATACAGAATGGAATGACTTCTTGGCTGAAGGTGCAAATTGGGCATCAGGAAATGAGTTGAGAAATTTGTTTGTGATGATATAATTCACTGTCAAGTGTCTGATTCGTCAAAACTTTGGAGGAGCAACTATGAAATTTTATCAGAAGATATAACATCATTACAACGAAAGAGATTTCAATTGGCAGATTTAAAGTTAAATGAAAAACAACTTGAATCATATACGTTATTTGAGATAGAAACCATACTTATATGAAGCTAGGAAAAAGTTTTAAAGACATACATGGAATGCCACTTCCAAATTCTACTTTGATGAATGACACAGGGAATCGCTTAATCAATGAGGAACTAGAATATGACAAAGGTTTATTAAAGGAAGTACATGATAAATCATTCGCTCTTTTAAATGATTATCAAAACATAGCTTATGAAGCAGTAATAAAATCAGTTGTTAACGAAAAAGGACAATTATTTTTTATAAATGGGCATAGTGGTACCGGGAAGACATTTTTATGGAATACAATAATTTCCAGGCTGAGATCAGAATAAAAAATAGTTCTTCCAGTTACTACTTCTGGAATAGGCGCTTTGTTATTACCAAATGGCAGGACAACACATTCACGATTCCATATTCCTTTGGACATTAGTGCAAAATCAACTTGTGAAATAAGACAAGGAAGCCAGTAGCCGAACTACTTTTGAAAACATCTTTAATCATTTGGGATGAAGCGCCAATGGCAAATAAATTTTGTTTTGAAGCCTTACATAGGACTCTACGAGATATCCTCCGATTAAAATATGAAAACAGCGCAGACAAACCATTTGGAGGCCTCACAATCGTATTTGGTGGTGATTTTCGTCAAATACTACCGATGATTCAACAAGGAACACGAGATGATATTTTAGATGCATCACTCAAAACCTCATATTTGGGGCCATTCTTTAAAATTTATGAGTTGAAACAAAATATGCGACTTTGTTGTGGAAGAGTATCTGATTTTTAAGCCGCTGAAGTTACTACTTTCGACAAGTGGTTGTTACAAATTGGGGATGGATCCTTTTATAGTGATGTTAACAATGACCTTATTAAAGTGCCTACTGATATATATATATATTGCCATCCAATGATCCAATCGGATCAATCATCAACGCAGTTTACCCGTCCCTCTTACAGAAGTACAATGACCCAACATATTTGTAAGAAAGAAAAATACTTATTCCTAAGAATGAAATGGTCCATCAATTTAATGATACAATTATGAAAATGATTCAAGGTGAAGGAAGAACATATTTTAGCTCTGACAATGTGTGTAAAGAAAGTGTGAACACTAATGATGAAGATCTATTGTACCCGACAGAATTTTTAAATAGCTTAAGATTTCTTGGAATTCCTAATCATGAAATACAGTTAAAAGTAGGAACTCCAGTTATGCTTCTGAGGAATCTAAATCAAAGTGAAGGACTATGCAACGGAACAAGATTGATTGTCACACATCTTGGTAACTGGTCTATTAGTGCAAATATCGTCTTCAGAAAAAATATTAGCTCGAAAGTAACAATACCAAGAATTATTATGTCTCCTAATGATTCAAAGTGGCCATTCAAGTTAAACTGACGTCAACTTCCTGTAGCACCATGTATCGCTATGACAATTAGTAAAATTCAAGGACAGTCTCTCAACCATATTGGATTATATCTTCCTAAACAAGTATTCACTCATGGCCAATTATATGTAGCACTATCCCGAGTAACAAAAAGACAAGGTTTAACTATTCTAAATGTTGACGACGACATGGAAGATCCTATGTTCATTAAAAATATCGTTTACACAGACGTATTTCAAAATATATGCCCTTAAAGCTGAAAAAGAAATGAGGTATTTTTTTATTTCATCCCATATTTTTATTTTATTATGCAAATTCATAACTGTTCAACTAATAGTGTTCTGTTTTGGAACAAATAGGTATACTTGAAGATTAATGATGTAGATGAAATACCAGGAGGTCACACAAACACTATATAACTTGAGAAATTTCCATTTGTCCCAATCTAGATGGACAGAGTTACTTCGTACTTATTGACGGCGGGCGCCTGGGAGATATTATGTGAAATTAGTCAAGGTGTGTGCAACCTGAACCTGGTACCGTGGTTATCGAAACAATATGTGCATAATTCTACCTACAAAAGTGATTAAACCAAGGGTTTGCTGGTTTAGGGAGTACCCTTCTTTCATGTTTTAGGTATCAACTCTTTATCTTAGCATGCAGTGAATGTTCTTCTTACATCTGTCTGGATATTCTTGTGCAATCGAGAAGAAGCATTGAGTATTGCAGAGACCTATTCATGATTAACAGAATGAAAATGGGAGTTGTGTTATAGTTTATGCTTTATTACTAACTTGGGTTCTCTATGATATAACTTGACATGATGAGTGCAACTAAGCATGGTTTTTTCAGCGATTCTTAAAATTTGGTTCGTCTCAAAAGTTAGAGTACTCACCTTCGCAAAAACAAGTGTTTTATTTAATTTATCTATTTTAGTTGCCAAGGTAAAAAATATATCATCGTTCAACATTAACCTTTTTAACATTCCTCAGGAGCTTAATGATCAATGACTTTCACAAAATGAATCAACTTACAAATGGCTTCTAATGTATGGATGTCGCCCATAGCCAGGATGACACAGAAACTCTTGGGGGAACTGAGACAATAAATTAAAGTGGTAATGACTCGTAGCAGAAATTAAAAATATGTGTCTGCATCTTACTAAGATTTGTAGATCAATAAATGTGTTGAAAATGAATAGTTCAATAATTGAATGGTCAATAAGAAAAGAAGGGAATAATATGAGTAGTTGAGGACGTAGATGAGTTTATTCTTCCCGGCTGACAGATTATCTTTAAATTATAATGGTAACAGGAGAATATATAGAGCTGCATATTGATAATCAGTGCTGGAATGACGACATTGAGGTGTTAACATGAACTGTTTGGTAAGTTCCTCCATACTTTACCCAAATATCCCTTTTGTGTATAACTTCTAATTGGGTGCTAACAATCGCTTATTAGTGCCTTTCGAAGTTGGCTTATGGTACCACAAACACAAATATTTTAACTTATCCTATGAAGAAATGACAATTTGTGAACTCTGCAGTTAAGGCAAGGAATTTCATTAGGATCTTCAAAGTAAGCGTCCTCTATGTCAATTTCTAGTGCTTTTATTTACTTTTGCTCAAGTCTCTCGTCTTGCTGGCACTTCAATAATAGGAGCTGAATTCATCAATTTCTAATTCTCCACTGGTTTTCGATTACCCAAAGGTAATGGCAGAGGCACGTAAGTGAAATTTTCCGTTGGATTGTTGTTAGTGGCTTTCTGTTCTGTTGCACTAACAATGCTTTTCTCTTTCGGTGAGGGAATGGCAATTTTTGCACTGAATGAGGCACTTTTATTAGGTCAAGTTTATGAAATACAATCTATCTAGATTAAAGTTTTAAATAGATAAAGTAGTAATAAGAGTTATGACTTGCGTGTATTTTTATTAGCTGATTGAGAAAATGTTACAAAATATAAGCATCATATGCTTGGTGTGTGATATTTAAACTCTTAGTGTGTTTCAGCAGATGATGTCAGCAGAAGATGTCATAGTTGGTTTTGTACTAATAATTTTGTGTTTCAGGTTGGGGTTGCTGAGATGAAAGTAGCTATTGAAAAAATATGAGGATTAGTTGTTCTAGCAGAAAGCTTTGGTCATTCTGTTTTCAAAATTCTTTCAAGCAAATCTTTGAAGATGGTGAACAGTCTCTTGGGATGTCCTTCAAGTAAGCTTCTCGAGATATTATTATGTTGTCTCATTTGCAAAGGGCACTAATTTGCTATGTTTTCAGTATTGTTGTTATTAATGTGGAACCAATTTTAACTTTATGTCCGGGACTTTTTCTAGCAAGACACACTAAAGTTAAAAGTATCTATGATATAAGATATACTTGTTTGGAGGTTGTTCAAAGCTCTCAATTCTCAAGTACTAATAGGACTTTAAGTTAAATGTAGAATTTAAATAATTGTATCTCAATTAGAAGTTCAGCCAAATATGTTGCTTCTACCAACGTCTCAAAACAAAAATCTCACTCCAGAATCTGAATTTTCAGCATGTGGATTGTGATGGTTTCCAATAGATTGTTTTCTGTTGCGCAGACCCTTATTGTGTACTCTTGGATTTTGCATACTAGATTGATTTCTTATAATTGTAGCACTTAATACAAACATGTCATAGAAGAAACGCTTTCGGAGGAAGAAATAGGAGGCCTAAAGAGTGGTTCAAAATGATTGACACAGATAGCAGTGGAACACTTACATATGAGGAACTGAAAGATGGTCTGAAAAAAGTAGGATCTGACCTAGGAGAGTTAGACATCAAGGCCATGATGAAAGCGGTACTTGCTAAATCGTTTGTTTTAGAATCTCTATAGATCTGTCAAAATGCATTTTCAGTTATATTTTACAAACCATTTGGCACATAGATTGTGTATGATCAGATAAAAGCATGAGAATTTGGCTGCACTCATTAGCCACTAGGTATTGTTTATTGATCCTACCTACTTACAGGATACAATAATTCTAGAGCACGAGTGGGAACAGCAGTCCAAGATTTTAGTCCCTCTAAAATAAGTAGCAAAATGACTCGGTGAGATATTTTTGCAGGCTGACTTTGACAACAGTGGCATGATTGACTACAGTGAATTCATTGCTGCAACATTGCATTTGAATAAGATGGATAGAGAGAGGAGAATCTGCTTGCTGCATTCTCCTACTTCGACAAAGATGGCAGTGGTTATATCACAATTGATGAGCTTCAACAGGCTTGCATAGAATTTGGCCTTGGTGATGTTAAATTGGAACCTAACATAGGTCACATACCTCACGACATATCACATAAGATTAAAAGGTATTATCCAATACAATAAGCAGTTTTCTTGCTTCTACAAATGTATGCTGTGGTGGCCTTGGCCCAAAATACCTCACATATTTGACCTTTGCACCTCATCCTCATTGATTCCAAGAATGTGTGTATTATGTGAAGTTGTGTTATGCCTTATAAAGCCCTTCACTTTCCTCTCCCACTCCAAAGTGAGTCGCTAAAGTGTCATTACTAATATGCACCCCTTCTTGAGGAGCTTGTCAGCCTAAAAATCTGTCTGTCCTTCTCTTTGACCCGACCTCATCAACCAGCCCTTCGTCATGGGCATCACATTTCTGAGTTAAGTCAACCTGATAAATTTTTCTGTTTGGCAGGATGGACGCATAGATTATGGCGAATTTGCAACAATGATGAAGAAGGGAAATACAAGATTTGCTGCTAGAACAATGAGAGACAATTTGAATTTTAACTTGGCTGATGCACATGGAGCAAGTGACAGTGAGAAAAAACAATAGAAGGTTTCTAATTCTATATACATAATTTTATCTAAGAAAATATCAATCAACTCATCGATAACATAATATATCAAAAAATGCATATTATTAGGAAATGTTTCATACCAACATTATATTTATATCGTTTGGTATCTAACTCTCTAATTCTAGCACGATTGTTTACTAGACCAAGCTTATAGAACACGTTGGACCAACCAATAACCGGAGGAGGTCAAGGAGGCTTTCAACCGGACGAGAGGGGTCAAGTAGAGCTGTGTTTTCCAAGACAATGTTGGACTATTACCATCATATATTGGCGCTCTATTATTTTGTGATGGTAGATAGATTTAGTGCTATAGTAGCAAAATTTCAGTTGTTGCTACTCTCAACAACAGCATGCCCAGTATCTTTCCCCGAGTGAGATCTGGAGAGGGTGGGATGTGAACAAACGTTACTCCTACCTTTGCTACTTTATTTTATATAATTTGAGGAAAATTGAAAAAATAACGTGTTGGTACTTGGTACCTAATTATAAAGTTAAAGATTGATGTTAGCTGAATGAAAGCTTTATGTCCAGCTCTCTTAATTATAAAAAAGGTTGTTTGCCTGAAACATGGAAGTCATTATAAGAATGGATCCCTAGCTACAATCAGGAATAAGAAGAAGATATCACTAAAACTAGGAGGAGAGAGGCTCTATAGATATGGATTGACACTATAATTTAGGTAGGTTGTGGGTGTTACTCATTTTCCATTATACTGGTAACTAGATTGCTCATCCTTTGGCTAGATAGCGTAATATCTTAAAAGACAGTACTTGATGTAGACTTAGCTAAAAGTCGAGTGCAGATGAAGACTCTCAGTCAATGATCTTGCAGTATGGATATCATTAATCAGTTGGTTAATTTAAGAAGCCATCTAAAAAATGGAAGCATCTATAGTAATATGCTAACCTTGCAAATGCACTTGCAAAGTGTCTGCATTCTCCTCTCAACAATTGTACCTAATTAATCCCTCTTTAGATTCTCTTTTTGGATACAAAGGAATCATTAGGTCCTTAATCTCTAAAGTTTTGGATAATGTTAGGTGCCACATAATATTTCCTTAGTGAATAGATTTAAAGGATAAAATTTTCTTGAGTAGAGAGTTGCCAATACAATTAAATTCAGAATATGTACACATCTAAAACGTAAGCTGGAGAATTGTAGGGTCAATTAAATTGATCCAAACATAACCTAGACATGTTGATACTAAGTATCTGTACAATATATGTTAATTACAGTTCTAGGCGCCAGTTTTAAATGTATTTCCTACTACGTGATTACCTTATATTTGCAGCTGCAGTACTCTCCACGCACAACACATTTTCAAGTTTTTTGGCAATAGAATTTCACAACTGCTTCCATATTCCAATTACAAATCATATTTACTCTTTACGTTATACTTTCTAAATGGTCATCAAATGGAACGTGGAAACACATAAATTGCCTAGAAAAGAACACAAGGTAAGTACTTTTAGGCAACCAGCTAGCGCACATCTACCATGTCAGTAATAGCATTGCAAACTGTGATGCTAGAAGAAGCAGTAGATATTTGTTTGCCATCAGTAATGTAAAATGAAATTGCAAAATCACCAAAACATAATCAGAAATAGGAAAAACCGAAAGAAAACCTTAAAAATGAACAAGAGAAGCCATCAAGATTTTTACACAGAGAATGACTGACCAATGGTATATCAGAAATACTGGAGGCAGAAAGTACATTGAAAAGATTGCACAAGGTAAAAGAAGTTATATAATGATAGTATCAATATTAAGAACATAGTTGAACTTTGTGCAACTTGCGTCTATCTTTTTGCGATATTGCTGGAAACATGTGAGGAAGAAAAAGGAGTACATATGCAAAAAATGTTCGGTTATATAGGGTTGTTTACACTTGTGACCATGTGGTGGTTTGGTAAGATTTTATCCTTTTCCCATAATCCTAAGTAAATCTAATTTGCATATACAACAAAAAGTCTCTTTCATTTGCACTTTTGGAATGCTTTGTTATCGTCTTCTGAAAATAAGTTCTTTCTCCATGTTTTCCAGTTCAGGTTTAAGGTTGAGGGAAAAAATATTTAACATTGTGAACAAGAAAAGTTGCAATACGATAAGACTCCAATATAGTCCATATGTAGCTCATCAAAATCTGATAAAGACAGATATAATTTAGGCCATTTTTTTATCAGACAAACCATGCTTAGTTAGGTTAGAATATACAACAGAGTCTCATACTCGACCTGAAACCTCTTGGCGACAATATGTGTCATATAGGACTTTTGGTAGGTAAATCTAGACAAATACAATTTCGAAATGAGTAAACTCATTATTGTGTACTACTTTGTAATCTCTATGACCTGTGTTACTATGGAAGTTCTCAACTACGTATCCATTATTGATTCGTAATATTTCACCATATAATAATCACATAAAAATTACCCCACAATATAATTGATTACCTCCAGCCCATATTTCACCTATTAAATACATATAATATTTAATTACAGTTAAACCCAGTCCTATCTATCCAAATTAAATGAACCAATTGAATATACATGACTATAATGACCCAATTCAGTCATTTTAAAAACATCCAAACGCATCCAATTCTTGCTGAGCTTCTCCCTCTCAAGAACGTTCTTCTCATATCTACTCTCAACCTTCTACCTCCCAAGAATCTAAGAGATAGGTTTCCATAAAACTCATTGTTTCATCCTTATTTGTAACTCTAATGTATTAAATTGTGTATTAATCTGTGATAATTGCTCTGCTAATTACTCTACTGATTTACTCTCCCCTTTCATAACCCTAATTCTTGTAGTATATATACATGGGTAGTGAATCATTCCCATATTCAAATTTACATTGTCTCTATTTCTTTTAATTGAGTTTTAACAATGACGATTTCTTTTCTTTCAGAATTGGTTACTGGTAAAGATGACTTTACAATAAGAGTAAAAATTTGTAGAATGTGGAACGCCATTAATCTCAATAAAAATGGTGAGCTTATCAGTATGGGTATGATATTTATCGATGAAAAGGTACATTGCTGAGTGATTCATTTACCAAATATCATATTTTTTGGGTAGTTTCAATTATCAAATTACTTACTAATTACTTATGCTATCAAGGTAATTTGATGCATGATATAATTAGAAAAAATCAGGTTAACAGGTTCAAAGACAAGTTGAATGAAGTTCTGTATTTATCATCAAGAACTTCAAAGTTGTTGAAAGCATTGGGGATATAGACCTGTTCAAAACTCATTGAAAATCATTTTCTTTGCCTCAACTGCAATCAAGAATCTGTCTGAAGATATTGTTGAAATTCCAGTAAACGGTTTTGAATTTATTAATCAAGATGTGACTAACTCAAGGGTGAACAACAACATTGTCTTATCATGTCTATATTTATATTTAAAGTCTTACCGATTACATTTAAAGTTATACATAACTGCACAATTTATTAATAAAAAACTCATGATATTGTGTTTGATGACATTCATGACCTTCATATATATCTTAAAATTTCTATCACATACTTAATAAAATTAATAATATTGAAAAAGAAAGAACTTCATCATTTCAAAAGTTATATTCAAGAGAAACACTTAGTATAAAAAGGAAGGGAAAAAAAGACTATGGATAAACTAGGCATTGAAATTTAACTGGTGCCTATCACATTACAGATTGTTGATCTAACCTCTCTGTGTATAAATGTTAAATAATACCCTAAATTGTTTGAATGCGAGTCTTATATACGATTCTTCATCTTCAATAATCATAGATGTGGTTGGTTGGTTGCTTATTTACGTGTAAATGCTAAATAATTGCCTAAACTATTCAAATACAACACTTGCATATGAATCTTCCTCTTCAATTTTCGTAGATGTTGTTGGTTGTTTATATGAAATTGGTGATATCGAGAGTGTTGGTTCAAAATGGTAGAAGAGGGAAATCCACATTCTTACTGATTAGTAAGTCACTCATCTCATTTTAAGTTGTTTTACTTTGTTATCTCCTTACCATAAAATTATTTGATTATTGATTTATGGTTTCTATGCATTGTTTGGCTAAAGCAAAAATTATCTTATGGGAAGAATTTGGGGAGAAGTTTTGTTCTTATTTTTATAACAATGATGCTGGCCCATATATAGTGATAGTGACTTTTACAACAGTTAAGGAATTTCGTGGTAATTGTTACAGATTTAGTTGTACTAACTAGCAATTTAACTCCAAGCGTTTTGAAGAAATGACATGCTTTCATTTTTAACCCATACATTGATAATAGGTGAGGTTAGCTTCTCCATCACCTATGCAAGCAAAATATATATCAATCTTGATATAGATTGCATCAGATCTTTGGCTCCAAACTTTTCCACCATGTCCACAAAAGTTCAAATTATAAAAAGCTCTAATGTTAACAGTCTTCCTCGTGAGGAAGAGATGTTTTTGAACTGTATGGACATTAAGGAGTTGCTGGAGGCTGAGTGGAGCTCTGAACTAAGGTTCTTTTCTTATTAGGATTCTCATATTATTGGTTTACCATTTAAACATGATCATTACACTATTTCATGATAATTAATTAAAATTGCAGGAATACATTGTTACAGTGAAGAGCAAGATAATAGAAATACATAACTATTTTGGTTGGTACTACATTTCATGTAATGTGTGCTCGAAGAAGATTGAACCAACAAATAGTATTTATCGATGCCACAACTGCAATAAAGATTGCAAATTTCCTTTGGTCAGGTAACCATTTACGAAGGACTGTGTATTAGGTTTGTATATGTTGTGAATGAATCTAACTTATTATGTAAACATAGGTACAAGATACACCTAAAAGTGACAGATAGGACCGGAGACACTACTTTTATCTTATTTAATGCGGTGGCTGAGAAACTCCTTGATACATCTGCTCACAAGTTGTTCAACAAGCTTACTACAACTAACAATGATGTTCCTGTCCAAGTCCAAAGCCTTTGCGGGAAATAATTTGTTTTTAAACTGAGATTAAATCACTATAATTTGAAAGAAGGTCTTGAGAATTTTACAATATCAAAGCTTTGGATTCCAGATGATAATTTGGAAGTACAATACAAACTAAGGAAAGAAGAAAAGGTATTGCAATATAGACTATAAATTTGTAATTTACAATTATGATTACTTTGTAATTTATTTTTCATACTGTTCTTCTTCCAGGGGAAGAACTTATCCAAAAATGAAACCGACCCAAAAGATCAGGGAACCAACGGTTTGACCAAACATATGGTAATTACATTTAATGTTTAATATAAAAATTCAAATCACTTTAAGGATTAATATGGTTTATAATAAATATGTTGATAAATTTACTTTTTGAAGAACAATCAGGTATTTGTTGATGTATTGTTGACTGACTTGGAAGATTATGGGGATGAAGTACATGTAACTAATGGTGCTAGAGTAGAAAACGAAGAAACCTAATCATAGATGATGAGGAATTAAGCGTTCAAGACACAAATAAGGTCAAGAAGTAAAGGATTATTGTTGGTCATAAATGACGAGGAATAAGTGTTCATCACACAAATAAGTTGAAGAAGTAGAGCGATAGTTGTTGCTTCTGATTGTTTTCTGCTTTTTTGAGCTAATTTTAGTTGTTTTGTCCTATTATAATTTACACTTTAGTATAATAACTAGCCACCTTTGAGCTTAGTTAAGTTATTTCGTCCTTTTGCCATTTTAATTTTAGTTTAATAAGTAGCTCCATGTTGTGCGTAGTGATGATTTTCATACTTGTATGGTTTTACCCAACCTTAGACAACTTATATTATTAATCTATTTCGTTGTTTGCATATGATGTCACTGTCAACAAAATCAGATATGTTTCTTCTTCAATTATATATCCCTATATCAGTTCCCATGTTGCTCAATTCATTCCTTTGGTGCTTGGTATCTAGCCGTACGTACAGAGTTGTACTCTTTCCTACTATTCATTTTACAGCCACTTATTATTGCAAAATTAAAATGAGTTAATACTTCCCGGCTGGTAGTTTTTCATCAAATTAGAATGGGAAGTGTTAAATACATGAGAATGTATGGAGATGCATATTATTTATCAGTATTGGAATGAAGACATTGAGGTGCTAACATAAACTGTAATTTAAGTGGATATTTAATCATGGATGACTTAGTTTCTTAAAATTGTCTTTGATAAGTTGTCTTTAACTATAAAACTTAACACATAGGGGTATTTGATGTCACATTCACTTTTGGATTTGTGTTGTTGAAGAGGAGATGCTTTAGGTATTTATACACCTGTCAAATGATGGTTTCCACCCCATCCACGAGATAACTTCCGAAAAAATAACATAGTTACTTGTAATTTCCTTCCGCCAGTTGCATTTGAGGAATAGTTTCAAGTAGGTGTTGACTCATGGATGACTTAGTTCTTATAATTGTTTTCCATAAGTTTCCTTTAAGACTAAGACTAAACACATATAAGTACTTGTTGTTACAATCAATTTTGGGTTTATGTTGTTGAAGAGGATAACAACATATTGCAGATTATTAAAAAAAATCAGGTAATCGGATAGGAAAAGGCAAGAAGGAATCTTATTAAGTGAACTGCATTGAGTATTGCAAAGACCTATTCATGCTTAACAAGATGGAAATGGGAGGAGTTGTGTTATATTTTAGGCGTTATTACTAATTTGGGTTCTCTATGTTGGAGCTCGACATGATGAGTGCAACTAAGCATGATAATTTCAGTGATTCTTAAAAGTTGATCTGTCTCAGAAGTTAGAGTACTCACCTTCACAAAAACAAATGTTTTTTTTTAATTTATTTTAGTTCCTAAGGTAAAAAACATCATCGTTCAACATTAACCTTCTTTCAATTCCTGAAACTTATACAGAAGTACTACAATAGATAAGACAAATAAGGATCGCCCCCAAATAATCAATATAAATTATGATCAGAAAATATATTCTCTAAGCATCATCTAATAAATAATGATATGCCGTATTTGATGTAAATCTATATATATTTTAGCAATAAAACAAACTTTTTAACAGAGTATATATTCTAAGTTTATTCATTAACAATGTATTATTCTCATTAAATAGATACTAAAGTTCATGTATCATCATTTCAAATGAAAACAAAATGATATGCTTAAATAATATAATCATATAATACATCGACAAGAAAAAATTTCCTACCACATATTAATTAATCCGCGCGCGAAGAGCGGACATGTTCCCTAGTTTGATATATAATTAAAGTTCATGACATTACATTTCTCATGAGTATTCAACCAAATGTTCCTCCGAGCACCTGCATATTCGAATTTGTCTATGTATTAGCATTTGATTTTTATTTTTACTCAAAGAGAAAATTAAGTCTTACCTTTATTTTGAAACATAATCCATTTTTATTGCTTCTACTAATTGATTTTGGAAAGAGAAATATGCTTTGGTAGATCATTCAATTAGTTGTTGATATAACCAAAGATCAAACAAGCACTTACCTTTGACTTACTTCTTCATTATTTGTCGCATAACAATTTTAATTTGTGTTCCATCTTTCTAAAAATTATTGCAAGTGTTGGGTTATGGGTCTTTTTTCCCTTCCTATGTGGATAAATAAAAGCCCAATTTGGACCAACCCATATTTGCCCATAGGCCCATTCTTATGAGGCAAATATAAACCTATTTAGGGTCTTATTTTCAAATACACAGAGAGTTTTTTAGCAGCCAAAAAGAGAGAAAAAGAGCAGATTTTCGCAGTCAAATTTCAGCCATAACAACCAACTTCAAATTGCGATTCCCGCTTCGTTTCTTGTCCGATTGAGCTGATTTTTGGACAGCATATTATCTTCATCTCAATCTTTGATTAGGAACTGACAGAGTTGGATTTGGTGGTCTGCAGCTTCAGTTTTGCTGTCGTGAATAGTAGCTGCGAAATTGGTGATTTTGTTCCTTTAATTCTCTAGATTTGGTGCAATCTTATTTTGTTGTTGCTCGTTGTTTGGCACTTGTTTTGTGGCCAATTTTGGAGAACAATATTGTAACTCTTGGTGATTATAGTGGAGCTTTTGGTCCCGTGGTTTTTTACTCTTCACATCGAAGGGTTTTCCACGTAAATCTTGGTGTCTTGTGTGATTGGTTTATCATTGCCTTGTTATATTTGTTTGGTTGAATTACTTTCTGCCTTACTATCATATTGCTTGTGGTTGTTTGTTTTCTCTTGGTTCAAATCGAAAAGGGAAAGTATAGACTTGGGTATTCTTCCACTGTTATCCTGTCAGGCATTCTTTGTTAGTGCCTTGTCTTTCCCAACAGCAAGCCATTTAAAAATTCCAGTTGAGATCATGATATATATAATAGATACTCCAATACATAGCGCACTTCCATATTCCCATAAGAGCAGCTTTTCGAAAATCATTTAGAAACTCAGAATTGCTTTCTTCATCATCTAACTCATATATAATCGCTATTATTTGTCTCCGGTGTTCAATTACTTCCACAACCTTTCTAAACTGTGAATCCTTGTAATCCATCATTACCTTCATATGAATTATTTTGAAATGTATCAAATTTATGTCCTCGAGGAATGCATCCTTGGAGATGATTGTGAGAGAGATTTAAGAATGAAAGAAATGTAGGACAACAAGTTGTTGTGGTATCTCTCCTGAAAGCTGGTTGAACGAAAGATCCAATGATTCGACTAAAGATAAACTTTCAAGTGATGGTGGTATATTACCTTGAAATCTGTTATGAGACAAATTTAGCACCCAAAGTGCAATGAGATCTCCCAAACTACTTGGAATATGTCCTTCAAATTTGTTACTTGAAAGATCGATAGTCTTGAAAAGTGTCGAAATTCCATTCAGTTCATACTCCATTCCCTTCGTTGAAAATGTAACAGAAGCATTGTAATATCTCTCTCCAGATTTACCAAGATCTGTTGGTACATTCGTTGTTTGATCAATTGTCCTCATGGCTTTCAAATTTTGAAATAGACTAGACGGCAAGTTTTCTGTGAAAGCATTGTAAGAGAGATCTAGATTCAAAGCTCAGAAAACATGTTTTCATTACTTAAAGCTCTAATTGGCCCATAAGATTTGTTCAATCTCAAGCTTAAAACTTTCAGATTTGATAAAGTCTCAAACCATATTGGAAATGTGTCGTTGAAGTGATTGTCTCCTAAATCAAAATTTCCAAGTTTTTGCAATAGGCTAAAGATCGGGGATTTTCCCTTCTAATTAAGTGTAAGCTTCTGAGTACACTTCCATTGCTAGAAATTTCTGGAAGAGTCCCATAAAGATTGTTTTGGTGGATATCTAAACCCTCAAGATGACCACTCATGTAGCCAAAATATTGTGGAATAGCTCCCTTCAAATTGTTTCGATCCAAATCTAAAATCCTTAGTGATGTTAGATTGCAAATAGATGGAGAGATATCATCACCAAGATTATTATATTCTATTTCAATACCTCGAGTCTACTGATATTAACTAGACATTTTGGAATTTCTCCCCTCAAGTTGTTTCTCCGCGAATACACCGCTTCCAATTTCATTAAATTACAGAAAGATGAAGGAATTTTCTCAGTAAAATTGTTGTTGTGGAGATACATCCATTGCAAATTTCTCATGTTGCCAAAGGAATCTGAAATTGAACCAATGAGTTGATTTGTAACTAAATACATAGTAACAAGTCTTCCTATATTTCCCAACTCACTTGGAATCGAACCAGAAAGGTTGTTAGAAAAAAGAGACAAAAGATACAACTCATTCAAATTTCCCAAAGAAGTAGGAATAGAACCACTAAGTAAATTAGTAGAGAAATCTAAATAACCAAGAGTCCTTACATAACCTATTTCTTCAGGAATGGAGCCATAAAGGTTATTTTGATAAAGGTACAAAATAGAAAGGTTGGTAAAATTCCCCAATGAAGCAGGAATAGCACCACTTAAAGAATTTAGAGCCAAAACTAGTTGACTAAGAGACCTTAAGTAACCTATTTCTTTAGGAATGGAGCTAGAAAGGTTATTCTGATGAAAGTACATAATAAAAAGGCTGGTAAAATTCCCCAATGAAGCAGGAATAGCACCACTTAAAGAATTTTTAGCCAAATCTAGTTGACTAAGAGACATTTAAGTAACCTATTTCTTCAGGAATGGAGCTAGAAAGATTATTCTGATTAAGATACAAAATAGAAAGGCTGGTCAAATTTTCCAATGAAGTAGGAATAGAACCATTTAGAGAATTAATACCCAAATCTAGAGAAGTAAGAGACCTTAAATAACTTATTTCAGTAGGAATCGAGCCAGAAAGATTATTTTGATAAGGAGACAAAATAGACAAGTTGGTCAACTTACTCAATGAGCTAGGAACGGAACCATTTAAAAGGTTGTCATAGATGTTAACGTTCTGGAGCTTTGCTAGTGAGCCGATTTGTAATGGAATTGTGCCTGAAATCATATTGGTGTGCAAGTCTAGATAGACAAGATTAGTGAGATTACTAATTTCAGGTGGAATAGTTCAAGAGAGATTATTCACACTAAGATCAACATATTCAAGAAAAGAGAGAGTCGAAAATGGAAAATCATAGAGTGTACCAATGACATGAGCACCTTCACCTTGCTTACCCTACCATTAAACACATAACTCCATACCAATCCCCACATGTATTTGAACTCTGAGTCCATGAAGCCAATAAGGAATTAATCTGGTTCTTGAAAGTTGCTTTCCATTTTAGGATGGTAATTGCTTCCTCCGTGGAAGCGAAAGTAACTGTAAAGAGATATAAGAAAATGAGAAATTGAACTTTTTTGGGAACCATCATCAAATATATTGATATGCAATTTTCTTGGATTTGTTTCCTTTTGATGAACTTGTGTAGTGTGCAAGTATTTATATTGTAGAGAACTTTTCTAAAGGTATTGCTGGTCAATGACAAGTCAGTATTCTTATAATAATTATTATTTTAATAAATTATATATCCTATTGGACAATAGTTTGTTTAACGAGCGTCATATATACGACTGATACTTATGATTTTTTATTTTTTAAAATCGTTTCTAATAGATATGATGTTATAACAACAAATACTCCGTTTCATCAATAACCAGACTTTGGATTTAGTCAAGCATAAAAAGTCAAATAAGTAGGTAGGGAAAACATTATACTTCCCTCCCTGGTTCCTTTTTAGTTATGTTTATGTGCTTTTCAAAAGTTAATTTGATTATTTTTTTAGAATTAAATTAAATTATATTTAAAATAAAATTTTAGATTTTTTAAAAATATATGAAAAGTATTATATATTGTATTTTTTTTTATATCTATAAGATAAAAAAATATATCTTAAAATATTTATTAAAATTTATATTATTTAACACTAAAATTTTTTTATGACAACTAAACAAAATGAAGAGTGTAACTTGCAAACCGGTCTAGTCATTGGTCTACTTTTGTATTTAATTTATTTTGTCTCAAGGTATAAATTGTTTTTTTGTTGGTATTGAGAGATTTGTTTATGTAGTCCTTCACAATTGTTGTTTTCAATTTTAAGATTTTTTTTTTCTGAAAGATGTTTATTTTTTATTTATAAAAATCATTTCTCAACTCAATGCACTAGCGTTGTTTCGTGAATTATCGGCCGGCCGGGTCAGTATTAATAATATTGCACTAAAAACTGTCATTTTACGTACAAATCACGTAAGAGTCGTAGAATAAGTTATATATAGATGATATTTAATAAAAATTATATAAATACACAACTTAAATATTATAATCTCTAGAATTTTCTATCATTTAAAAAAATAAAAAAGTGTCAAAAATACCCTTAAACTATCTGAGATAGCTCATATATACCCTTAAATTATATTTTGTTTTAAAATTATCATTCCCGTCAAACTATTGGGTCAAAAGTGTCATTCTAATTAACGGAAATTGTTAAATGTCATTTGGATGCCACATGAAACCCTAATAAATTTATACTGCCACATAACTAAAAGAAAAAGGGTCAAAAGTACCTTTAAACTATTCGAAATAGCTCATATTTACCCCTAAACTATATTTCGTCTCAAAACTACCCTTCCATCAAACTATTGGGTCAAAAGTGACCTTCTTATTAGCGAAAGTTGTTAAATTCCACATGTGTCATATTGACTAAATCCCTAAATCTTAATTACTCATTTTCCCCTCATTTCATTATTTTCCAGAAACGATTTCACCATTCTCCCTCATTTCGCGGCTAAGGTTTCACATTTTTTTCCTTGGTAAACTTTTTTCTTATTTTATAATGTTTACAACGACGAAAATTCACTTTGAAACTTAGCTCCGAAGAAAGTTATGAAACCTTGGCCGCGAAATCATGGGAAAGTTGTGAAATTCTAACTATCATACTTTGAAATTGTAAACATAATAAAATAAGAAAAAATATTTACTAACCTACAACCATGAATATCCACTTTGAAACTCAGCCCCGAAGAAAGCTACGAAACCTTAGCTGCAAAATTAGGGGAAAGTTGTGAAATACTAACTATTATGCTTTGAAATCTTAAACATAATAAAATAAGAAAAAAGATTTACTAACCTACAAGCATGAATATTCACTTTGAAACCCAGCCACGAAGAAAAGTATAAAATCCTAGCCGCGAATTTAGGGAGAACCGGTGAATATATCATTTCTGAAATAATGAAATGACTGAGGAAGCAATTAGGATTTAGGGAGTTTGTCTATGTGGCAGTGGAACCTTATTGGCATGCAATGTGACATCCACATGACACTTAACAACTTCTGTTGATAAGAAGGGTACTTTTGATCCAATAGTTTGACGGAAAGGGTAGTTTTGAGCCGAAATATTGTTCAAGCGTAAATATGAGCTATTTCGTATAGTTTACGGGTATTTTAACCCTTTCTATTTAGTTTATGTGACAGTGGCATCCTATTGGCATGCAATGTGACATCCATATGACATTCACGTGGCATTTAACAACTTCCATTAATAAGAAGAGTACTTTTGACCCAATAGTATGACGGGAAGGGTAGTTTTGAGCCGAAATAAAGTTTAAGGGTATATATGAGCTATTTCAAATAGTTTAAGGATAGTTTTGAGCCTTTTCCGTTTAAAAAATTCCCTGTCGGATACATTCCTATCCCCTCTCGCTCGGATAGAATCTTTCCCTCTCAGATACATCCCTATACATTCTTGTATACATCCTGTCCTTTCTTGTAATCAATCCCATTCTCAGATACATATCAACTCTCATATAAATTCCTATCCTCTCTTGGATACATCCATTCCATAAAGTAATGTATTATTTGTAATGTGTCGAACAATCTGGCAATGAAAAATTCAATTTTTTTATAATTGAGAAAATTTCTGAAGTAAAATGTAATCAACCACTAAATGTATGTGGTTTTGATAATGTAAGTTTTGGATTTGAATCACCGATGTGGACCGACCTGACCCGATCTAACCCAAAATTGTTTTTCTGAATAAAAAAAAGAAGGAAAAAGAAGAAGATAATATTAATTTAATAAGGGTCAGGAATAACTATATGTAACTGTTCCAACGTTAATATTCTCTTATTTTTAAATTAAGTATTTTTTTAACACTTCAGATTATATATATATATATATATATATATATATATATATATATATATATATATATATCAGCATATTTATATGTAGATCTTTAAAACTATGATGAATTAAGATCAGTATATTGTGTCAAGAATATTTATATGAAGATCAATATATATTTTCTTTGAAACTATGATGAAGTCGATTCATATGTTAGAAAAAAATTAAAATTGATCGTAAATCTAAGAACATACCTTCATTCTTCAACTTGATATTCTAACAATGAAGTGTCTTTAGTTTCATTCTTTGTTGGGAAACAATTAAAGATGATCAACTTTTTTTTTTATTTTGGACAAAAAATAATTTTTTTACTCTGTCGTGGATGAAGAAAAGGATAGAGAATAATTTTGTTCTCTATCGTGAATGAGCGTTTTGCTGTTTTTTTAAAAAAAGTTTTTAATCTAGATATAAGATGAAAAGTTGAATAAGATAAAGAGTAGTAAAGGAAAAGGATTGTTATGGTTTTATATGATCTTGTACTATTTATTTTTTTGTACTTTCTTTGTTGGAAGAGGTCAAATAAAAAAAAAAAAAGCCCTTTTAGAATAAGGAGACTAGTACACATGCTTTTATAATAGTACTATGGAGGACTTAATTTTTTTTAAAGAAAGACGTAAGTTGCTTCTTTTCTGCTAGATATTAATAGAGAATTACAAAAACACTTTTGTCATTTGATGTGACACTCATACCATGCCCTTTTAGAATAAGGAGACTAGTACACATGCTTTTATAATAGTACTATGGAGGACTTAATTTTTTTTAAAGAAAGACGTAAGTTGCTTCTTTTCTGCTAGATATTAATAGAGAATTACAAAAACACTTTTGTCATCTGATGTGACACTCATACCAATTTACATAAGATATTAATTATTGTATTTGTACAATGGATAGGATTTAAAAAAAGAAGAAGGATTTATAGTCAATCTTTTTGGGAAATAGACTTTGTATTATCTTCTTTATTTCACAAAGACTAGTGATCAATTGTTTTTTTACTATATTATAATTTTAATTATGTGTATTAAAATTGTTCTTGATAGATTCGCTTAGCTTTTATATTCCTTAAATAGTTTCTCGTCTTTTATGAGAAATTTGGGACATATGTTGTCACATTAAATAGTATTAACCATATTTTTGTTTTATTCTCATTTCAGATATGGCTGAATAGGAATATGCTTAAATCATTGCAAGTGGGAGTTCTCAAAATCGAGCAAAGAAATAAGGTAGAAGAGCAAGTTGTCTAAGGCACATTTTCGAGAGCGTGAAATAATAAATATTATTGTCTCAAAGGCGACACAAACTCTATCAAGAAATCAAAGCGACATACAAAAGTATCATTGTTAAATTAAACGAAAGTGAAAAACTTAAAGATGACAATTACAACATTTGGAGTCGTAAAATATGATATGTACTGGAAGACCAAAATACTCCAGAAGGTATAAATCATGATTTTAATCAAGCAGAAGAGGGTAATACTGCACAACACAGAAGGAATCTTGAAGCTTACAAAGCTTGGAAAAAAGCTTACTCCACTGCACATGGAATAATAGTTAATTGTGTGTTGATGACCTCATACATGAATGTGAGAAATTTACTGCTCATGCTATTTGGGAACATCTACGAGAAATGTATAGGGGTACATCTGTAACCCGCCTCTATCATGATAAGAATATCAAACAACACCTTAGGGTGACGTCAAACATGATAACTCAAATCAAGAGTGTTGGTCATGTTCAATAAGATGAGCAACAAGTTCAGGCAGTGATTCTGTCTTTTCCCAATAATTTGGAACATTTGAAGGTTAACTTGACCCATAATGATAGCATCAAAAAATTTTCTGATGTTGCACGCCATGTTAAACTTGAAGATGAGCGCCTGTGCTGTAAAACTATTTCTAATGACTTTTTGGCAGAGTCAAGTGGTACAAAATCTTCAGGCTTCAAGCGTAAGGAAAATATGAAAAAGAATAGGAAAGACAAAGAGACTAGAGAAGGACCCTCTAAGAAAAGGAAGAATCCAAATTCCAAGAAAGGAAAATGGTTTTTCAAGAAGAGAGACAAGAGCAAAATAAAGTGTTACAATTGTCAAGTGATAGGCCATTTTTTCTGTGAGTGAACTGAGCCGAAAAAGGTAGCATTTCTGAATGCATCTCTAAGTGCTACATATGTTTCTAGCACTTCTTTACTAACTGAATTTTATCCTATGTGGATTGTAGACTCAGATCCACCGACCACATGAGTCGAGATCAAAAAGCGTTTGTGGAGTTTCGTCGACTTTCATCTAAATCAAGGTGGATCTACGTGAGAAATAATGTGAAATTGAAAGTTAAAGGGATAGACACTTGCAAAGTGGACTTGCGTTGTACCCATTCTTTGATTTTGCATGACGTCCTATATGCTCAAGATTCTTTATGAAACTTATTATTTGTGTCTATTGTATTAGACGTTGGTTTTGATTTGTTTTTTAGTCATAATGGTGTTAGAATAACTCTAGATAATATTTTATATGGTTTTGGACTTTGTTATGACCGCTTGTAATCCTTCAACTTAACTATTATATTGATCGTTGTTTAATGACATGTTATGCAAGCAACAATATTATTGATGTTATTACATGAAATGCACGATTAGGTCACATAGGGAAAGATCGAATGAATAGGTTGGCAAAAAAAGAAAATTTAGGTTCTTTTACCAAGATTGATATGCCAACTTGTGAAATGCTGGTAAGGTTACACATAAATCTTTTGGGAAGGCTAAAAGAGTTGAGTTCTCACTTCAATTAATTCACTTTGATATTTGTGGTCCAATAAATGTGAAGGCACTGTATGATGCTACATGCTTCATTACATTTATTGATGATTTCACGCGCTTTGGTTATGTCTATTTAATTTCTCATAAACCTGAAACGAAACACTTGAGTGCTTTAAAAGATATATGAATGAAGTTAAAATTAATTAGATAAAAACATAAAGTCTTTAAGAACTAACCGAGAAAGTGAATATTTGTCAAATAAATTTAAAGAATTATGTACTGAAAAGGGTATTATCAAATAGTTAACTATTCCTTATACATCTCAACAAAATGGTGTTGCTAAACGAAAAAATAAAACATTATTAGACATGACAAGATCAATGATTGCGCAGAAAAGTTTGTCTATCTTTTTTTGGGGAGATGCATTATTGACTTACATATTGAACAAAGTACCTTCTAAATCAGTGCCTTCCACCTTTTTATGAATTTTGGACTGTTCATAAAATAAATATGTATGATTTACGATTGTGGGATTGTGTGACATATATTAAAGATCGTTTTGATGAATTTGGCAAACCAAGTCAAAAAAAATGTATCTTTATAAGGTACTTTGAACGCTCGAAAGGGTATGTGTTCATCGATGAACCGGAGGATGAAAGTATTATTAAAATTGTATCATGAGATGTCAAATTTTTGGAAAATGATTTTCCCAAAAAGGGTGAAATAAGTGAAGTTGAACCTTTGTACGAAATATTGAATTTAGAAGATCAGTTATTGTTGTTAGACATACTTGATAATTCAATGGATCAAGAAATAATTCCTAGTCCAAGTAGGAGCTTTGAATCCCAAAATTCTATTGATGAATCTTAACTTCAATACGTAAGAGTACAAGAAAAGGTATGCCTAAGCAATCTTATGAGATTGAGGATTATGTTTTCTTAGTATCTCCAGCAGAGTTGGATGAACATAATTCTGTGACTGAGGCCTTGGAGAGACCTAGAAGAGATGAAAGGATAAAATCTACAAAAGAAGAATTAGAGTCTATGAAAATAAATAAAGTATGAGATGTGTTTGACCTTCCTAAGTAACGTAAATCTATTGGGCATATATGGATTCTCAAAGTTAAATGCAAATCCGATGGGACGATAGAGAGACACAAAGCACGATTGGTGGCAAAAGGTTTTACTCAAGAAGTTGGAATAAACTATGAGGAAACTTTTTCACCAGTTGTGAAGTTTACCTCCATACGATTACTTTTAGCTATAGTTGCACTTTTAGATTTAGAAATACACAAAATGGACATGAAGATCTCAAGGAGAATTAAATGAGGAAATCTACATGGAACAACCCATAGATTTCGTTGTTAAAGGTCAAGAAAAGAAAGTCTGTAAATTGAAAAAATTAATTTATGACCTAAAACAATCTTCAAGGCAATGGTACCTAAGATTTAATAAGGATATGATACCATTTTATTTTACCATGATCAATGCAGGTCATTGCATCTATGTGAAAAAGTCCGATGGAAATTTTGTAATTCTTTCTCTTTACGTAGATGATAATTTATTAGCTGAAAATAATTTAGAGTGTGAAAATTGTTAAGTCATGACTTTCAAAATCATTTGATATGAATGATATGGGTGAAGAAGAATATATATTGGGTGTTAAGATCCACAGAAATCGTTCCAAGAAATTTTTGAGTTTATCTCAAGAAACTTATATAAAGAAAATCTTTGAACGTTTTCGAATGAATGTTTTTAAATCCATGGATACTCATGTAGCAAGAGGTGAAACTTTAAGCCTTAAAATGTGTCAAAAGACTGAAAAAGAAAAGGAAGACATATATCGAGTTCATTATTCTAGTGTTGTTGGGAGTTGGATGTATGCTATGATGTGTACTCGCTCCGACATTTGTTATGTTGTGAGTAGTTAGCAGGTATCAATCCAATCCTCAAAGATATCAATGGAAATCAGTAAAGAGAATATTTTGATACCTTAAGAAATCTGTTGATCATACACTTTCTTTTAGTGGATCTTATTTATTCTCAAGAAGTTAGAGAAATGTTGATTGAGCGGGTGATCGGAATGATAGAAAATCAACATCCAGTTATGATTTCTTACTAAATGGTGGTGCTATTTCATGAAAAAGTAAGAAGCAAACTTGAACAACTCTCTTTTAATCATGGAATCAGAATTCATTTCTTGTGTGTGCAGTACAAGAAGTTGTTTGGTTTAAGAGATTCTTTGAGCAGTTGGGTATTGCAAAAATTTCTAAGGGTCCATTGATTTTACATTATGATAGTCAAACATCTATCGCATTTACGAAGGATCCTAAATATCATAGCAAACCACAATCCGTTGACATCATGTATAATTTTGTAAGAGACGTAGTGACAGTAGAGAAATAACTTTACAATACATTTGTACATGTGAAATAATATTTGATCCTCTTACGAAGAGAATCTCTAGAGACTTGTTTGAAAAACATGTTAAGGCTCTTGATTTGTGTAGAATATGATGATATTTCAGTATTGTAGAATAACTTGATTGTTATAATATTCTCTTCTATACAAATTGAATTTATATTCAAATATAATATGCATGTGATAATTTGTAACAAATAAAGTGTGTTGAACAAGTCGCGAGATTGACTATCTCACACGAGCAATCGCCTCTTACATTGAAAAACGTAAAGAGATGAGTTCCACCACCAAATTATGACTTGTTTTATGAACCAAACAAATTTTTTCAAAGAAAATGAATGTAAGGATCAATGAAAAAGAGAAACTGAGGTTAAACATCTTAAGGTGTTTATACTAAGATCTATACGAAGTTGGATGATAAAAAGAATGAGACACATAATCCAATATAAGGAGAAAACATCGTAGCACGTGTTTCATACCGCATGTGTCAAATAATCAATGGGTCAATGAAAGAATGGTTCCCTGCTTCTTCATTGTGTGAGACAGTGAAAAGTTAAAATGACTTTTCAATGAAATACCCTTCGATCTTTTTGTTGTTTCATAAAGTTTCAATCGGTGTTGCTACTTTAGCATGTTACTAATAGCCATGTGTTATGCTGTAATTTTACCGTCTTTAGTAAAATTACTTTTTGAAATGTTTTTAAGTATAAAATAATTTAGCAAAATACTTAGAAAAGAGACGCCACTTCATTTTTTAAAGACATTAAGAAGACTTAATTTAAAAAGATTTTAACAGATTAAATGTTTATATAAATAAATTTAGAAAAAATGGGTAAGAAGTTCTTATTTACGCTTCAAGAAGATTTTTAAGGAATTTGATGCGTCCGCTACCATGCGGTTATCCAACGGCTTAGGTTAAATATTTCAACTATTTTTTAGGAAAAAACTTTTAATATATATATATATAATAATATTAAATTAAAATATTCGATTAACTTGAGAAAATAGTTACAAGAACATTTTTTAATTTTTTGGAAAATTGGATCTTACATTTAAACCAAATTGGTTAACTAAAACATAAAAATAACTTGAATTAATATAAGAAAAGTAATTTTTTTTGACTAAAGATCATTTATAATGATACAAGTGTTTAAAAATAATTAAATAATTATATCAAGACGAACAAACATAATGAATATGATTCATCTTTTGGGGAATTTAATCAAGTTATTTTAAGTTAGAGTTAACAAAAGACACAAAGCAATAAATAATCACAATTAAGTAAGTTAAGGGAATAAAGGAGAAGATGAACTTGGACTTTCTTAGCCGAATTTGCTGCTACTTTTGGGGTTTTAATCAAAACCCATTTTTGTATACAAAAGCCGTATATCAGTAATACACCTTGCATATTAGCACCACTTCTTGTATATCGACCCATATATCGACTGTGTACAGTCCACCTTGATGCCTCAAACCTGTATCTTTGTTTTTGTCTATTGTTTGTTGCATTTTGACCTGTATATTAATATTTTCATGGTGTATACTAGTGTATACTGATGTATACAGGGAGCATACAACCAGTTTTGGACTGTTCGGGTCCTGTTTCAGCTTCCAGCATCATAGAACATTGACGGGGCTGACTCGAAAGAAATTTGACCTAAAGAAATGCAGGGAATGAGTCCAAAATGAACTTAGATTGGTATCACATGTAAAAGAACAAAATTAAAAAAAAATAATTAGCATCCGAAATTGATAGAGCAAAAATATACCGGAAGACAAATCATAGCAACTCTTTAACAAATATGGCAAAAATTAATATACATTTAAAATAAATAGCTACAATTTTTTTTTATGTTATATGGATATAATTACACAATAAATAGTAAAGTTAAGTATATATAAAAATAATTAGAAAAGTTAAATAGGAAAATTATTGTTACACACCTACTTTATGATGTGTGGGCATATTTTATGTGATTGGTTCCCCACGTTTACCCTCACTAATACTCTCTTTTATCAATTTTCCTATATCACAAAATTTATGTATTTTTCTCCCAAATTTCTTTAAATTTAAGATCTTTTTGATGATTTTAGGGGCAATTTTTGTAATTTGAATTCATGAGATATCACTTGATTGATTTTCTCCTCATCTTTATATAAATCATAGTTGTATACATATATGTTGCATCTATTTTTATATATAGGCTTTCAATTGACTTGTTTCTATATTACAATGACTACAGTTATAAAAAAAAGAGTAGTACAAGAAGAACACGAACAAAAAGAGATTGAGGTTTGTGTAATCGTCAAATTTGTTTATAGTAGAATAGTTATATGCATAGATACTTGTATACTAATATCAACACAAGTTGAAATGGTAATTTCTGAATACAGGTATATTTGGATACATAAGTAATCTATCAAATTTGAAAGGTTAATTAGGCAATACAAGTATAATTAGATACATTAATACAATTTTTTATAAACAAATACATGAGTCAACACCAAGCCACAAGTATTATAAGAAAAACTGACCATAAAGAAATTGATGTTTGTGATTTTTTTCATTTTTTTATACAACTGAATACTTGCACACTTTTTCTACCTACACATTCTATTATTTTCCATTTTTTTTTGTTTATGTATTTGTCAAATATATTCATCTTTTGTTCAAAAACAATGTTCATATGTATACTATATTAGTGTTTTCATTTTTTGTTTAACAACAATGTATTCATTTTTAAAATTATCGTGTTCATATGTTGAATTGTTATACTTTATCTTGTTTAATATATTAATACATTATGTTTTTACAAATACTTGTATGCTTGATATATTAATACTTTAAATTTTATAAATAAAGACACTAATTTGAATTCATACAATTCATACAATTTCCTGATTTAGTTCATTATAATTAAAATTGTATCAATGTATAAATAGAAAAATAAAAAGCATATACAATAATATTGCTAGAAAAAGAGCTAAAATATAGTCATTTTTTATACATATCATACTTATAGCTATTTAACTTTAATAACCCTATAAATATAGTAATTTTTGTAAGTTTCTCCTTAAACTACTGTTAGCACTTAATGTCCATAACAATACATATGGTATCCAACCCATTTAATAATCAAAACATGATAAGGAATGACACTAACAGTTGAACCCAACAAGGTTAGGACAACTTTATTTAATACTAATTGCAAAAACAATATATATACACATACATACATACATATATATATATATATATATATATATATATATATATATATATAAAGAAAGGGAAACTTATATAAATATACTACAAATAAAAAATATTTACAATTTATAACAATAACATTTTTTTTATTTTTTCACATTTAATACATTTTTAATACACTTTTAATTCATATTACAAAAAACAATTTATTATTCACATATAATACAAGTTGTATTGATGGATAATACATTTACCACACATTTTAATACACTTATAATACAATGTTTCAATTTTTTACCAAACAATTATAATATATTTTTAAAAATAGTTATAATACATATATATTTTCATACTTAATTCACTTTTAATACATATTGCAAATTTAACATAGTATTAATATAAATGGTAATAAATAAAAAGTATTTATTTATAAAAAATATTCCTGCGAGTAATTTTTCCTAGAAAGAACCCAGGGGATTAGGAGCCAAAAAAAACGTTAACAGTCCATGCTAAGCTAAAAGACAGAATAATCACATGTATCCAGAAAAGGTTACCAAGCAGCGACTAAATTTTGAAATAGGAATAGACATTTAACTTGGGAGGAAATCATTTTATCATGGAGCATTTGTCCTAAAGAACAAAAACAAAGCTAAACAAGCAAGTTGGAAAAATGCTTAAGTTGGACATGATAGAAAAGTGAACACAAAATGAGAAACAACTGTCCAAAAATTTATCATGACAAGAAACAGAAATGAAGCCGAATGGAGGAACACGCAGATAACTTACAGGGGCTAGCTGTTTTGAAATTTAAAGATGTAAATCATGGGTTAATCCCAAGAGACATAAACATCAATCCTATCAAGCAAGAACAATAAGTTATAGACTTTACGAGAGGTTAACATAATTGAGAAGGTCAGGACCAAAGGAACACACACAGACAATAGAGAAAAAACTAAAGTCAATAGCCAACATAGTTGAAACCAAATGAATGACAAACTATTCCAAACAGAATGAGACAAAGATTTATCCAAGTTTCATAAGGATGTTTCGAGACTTCAAAAAAAGGAAGTCCTAAGTAATAAAATAGATATGAAACAAAAGAGCATGATGATCAGTCGACCTATTCAAACTAGTCTCATAACAGGTGCAATATCGGGTAAAAATTAATCAAGATAAAATCATATTATAGTGAGAACATTGGTACACCTTCAAACCTTTGTATTAACTAGTTCAAATAATCATTACACCTAAACATGAAAAGCATATTAGCTTTCAAAGTAGAAATAATACACTAAAAGCATTTGAATGCATATTTTAATAACATATATTAAGCAGGAAATATACAGGAAAAAATTTCTAAGGTACTAGAGACGAAATGAGCATGGAGTGAATTCACACTATGCAAAATAAATACAAAAAAAGACATGGATTAAGATTATTAAGCTATGTATGAATCGATTTCAAATGAGTATAACAATTGCAACCAAAAATTGGACACTCTATGATTAAGAGATCAAAACAAACCCAATAGATCATATTTTCTAAACTAAACAACACAACGACTTAAACTGAAATAGCGCCAAAAATATCGCAGATTAAGACACAAAATAACTCGTCATAATAACATAAAGAAATCACTATAATCTAAAGTAAAATGGACTGAAGTCGGGAGGAGTGTTACTTTGAAAAGCTTAAACCAAAACAAGAGCACATGAAACTTATGCAAGAATTTAAGATTTGAACGAATACGAATAAGGTTGAGAATCTTAGCAAGAACATTACTACAATACTGATAAGATCAGAATATTGGTTGCATAAAAATAAATTTCTCATAGGACCAGCAGCAGCCAAACAGAAATAGAGATTTCAGAATCTCGTAGATATTAAGTCGAGATAAATAATGTGAAGAGGTTACCTTTTGGTGAGCAGTGACTGGGACAAACGATCTTGAGAGGGGTGATTCTTCTATCACGAGTTTCGAATATGAACAGTAAACCAGGAAAATTCTAGCGTCGATCTTCTCAAAACTTAGAATTAGAAAGTTAGATATAAAAATTTGAAGTGTAGAAGTGGCAATTGCTTTAAAGCAAAGCTCAACTCTTGTCCCTCATTTCTGAGTGTAAAGGGGTATTTATAGGGAAAGATTTAGGGCAAATTTGTTGGAAAATTTCAAGAGAAAATTAGAACTTTCCTTTTCTCTTTTCCAAGACTAACCGTGAAAGATGGGGAAAAAATGTGACTTCCGCAAAAGGGGGAAAAGAGGACGGGACGCGGCTGCGCAGGTGTACTGTTGCGCCGTTTGGAGTAGCTATTGATGTTAATCGTATGCTGGAGAAGAGTCTTCGGGCATGGATATTGTATGGGCTCTCGCGAGTTCTGTTGAGGAAGAAGACGCGAGGGTGGAGCGGGTCGGTCTTGTTGTACGTACGCATATTGTTGTTGGGTATTGAATTTTTATTTTATTTTTTGGGCTTCAAGAAGTGGGTTGGGTTGCTTCGTTGAAGAATAGGTTTTGGGCTTAGTATTAAAGAGAATTGGGCTCAAATTTTTGCTGCTGTATGTTTGCTGATGAATGTAATGTCGTGCTAAAGTTTGGAGGAAGATGGTGGGCTTGAAATCGACTGCTGATTTGGTGAGTAAGTGGATCCAAAAACTTGGTATTGAAAGAGAGTTTAAGAGGAATGAAATGGCCAACTGAATTGCACTTATAGCCAATCAATATTAAGAACTTAGTCAAATTGATTAAATTAGTAAATTTGACTAGTCATTAAATAGGATTTGTTGAAGAATGGGTTTTGGGTTTAGTATTAAAGAGAATTGGAGTCAAATTTTGGCTGTTGTATGTTTGCTAATGAATGTAATGCTAGGCAGAAGTTTTGAGGAAGATGGTGGGCTTTAAATCGACTACTGATTTGGTGAGTAAGTGGATTCAAAAACTTGGTCTTGAAAGAGAGTTAAAGAGGAATGAAATGGCCAACTAAATTGCACTTATAGCCAATCAAAATTAAGAACTTAGTCAAATTGATTAAATTAGTAAATTTGACTAGTAATTAAATAGGATGAATTTAATATAACTAATTAATGAGCTTTTTAATTTTAAGGAAAAATTTTCAAAATCTCAATATTTTGACATTTAATAGAATTCATTGTCAATATTTTTAATATTTAGTTAAAATGTCAAAAAAAATAAACAATTGTTAAAAACAGAAATGAGAAATTAAGGGGAGAGAAAAATATTAAAAAGAAACAATTGTTTAAAAGTCTTATCAGTTACAAAAATTCAAAAACAAAGAACTAATTGACAATTTATCAAAATACACCAACTTCCATCACTTTCTTCTTCTTTCACCATGTTTTTAAAAACACGCCTATCACCATTGTTCTAAAAATTCAATATTCAATTTTCTTAATTTTTTTGAAGCACTTTATTCTACTAAGGCATATTTTGACGTTATGAAATCATAATTTATCTTTAAAGATGTCTGAAATTTTATGAAGTTTATATATATCTCATTCTATGAAATTTTTTCAGTATTCAGAATAGAATACTCATGTATTCATGATATAGGTATTCATCCATCTTACATATGTATTTTATTTGTCTTATTTTCAATATTACTTTGTATACCAAATAGTTTGTATTTAGATTTGATTCCGTATTCGTCCTAATGTATACCATAAAATTTGTATATATATTTGATTTCGTATTCTTCCTAATGTATATCATAATGTTTTTTATTATATTTTGATTTCGTATTCATTCTCAACTATAAATAGCCAAATACAATTTATTTATGTATTCATTATATGTATATTCATCCTAATCCTAATGTATACCATAAAATTTATATTTAGATTTGATTTCGTATTCGTCCTAATGTATATAATAAAGTTTCGTATTTATATTTGATTTCGTATTCATTCTCAACTATAAATAGCCAAAATACAGTTTAATTATTTATTCATTATATCTGTATTCATCCTAATTGCACCAGTCAAATAGTTTTGTATTTTATTTTGCTCATTATATGTTTATACCAAATAGTTTACTTTTGATTTCGTATTCATTCACAATTTTAAATAATCAAAATATAGGTTTGTATTTAGTTTATCACTTTGTAAACATAGATTTGATTACAAACTACAGAACATTCAAAATACTTTCAAATACTTTTGCGAAACAACTCAATACCTAAATGCTAATGTGGATTCTACTAAATCTGAATTATAAAAATAAATCATAAAAAAATATTGACAAAAATTATTTTAAATACTAAAAATCTGAAATACATAAATATTTGATGAGTAAGTTAACACACTCATATAAAAATTTAAAAAAACGATGGAAATTTCTCAATACATACAATCCTAAAATTCAACATAATGTGTGATTTTGAAAATAAAATTTGGCAAAACAAATGATGAATTCAAAAATACCTTTATCAATTGAGAGATTTCTTGATTAATTGATAGATCTGAAAAAATTGTTACGAACTTGAGTAATTAGTTCTTCAACAATGAAGAGAATAATGGTGAAATTTTGATGAAAGAAAAAAAAAAGAAAAGTGAAGATGTGAATGGTGAAAACTGAAAAGTTGATGAAAGAGAAAAAAAATTGAAAAGTGAAAGATGAAAAATAAATTTAATGGTACTAAAGCAGAAGTGTAATGAATAATGGAGGTAGAATTTGATTTAAAGTTGGACTGTTTTGAGAAATAAAATTTGGATACAAATTATTTTCTAAAATATTGACATTTTGACATTTTCAATAATTATTTTAAAGTATAGATGTTTTTACTAATTAAGTTAGGGATTGTGACTAGTTTGATCATTTTTCCTAATTTTAGTGAAATAAAATACTTATCTCAAATGTAAACTAAGTAATTTAAAATAGAAGTTATATTGTATAACTAAACTAATTAACCGGATATTTAAATAAAATAAACTTTTTGAGATGATTTTGGATATTCATAAAATATACTAATTATATTGAGTATATATATTATTTGAAAATGTATATAAAAATGATAAACTGTTTAAATTAACTTGCAAATTATTATTTATTTATTTAAATTTTATTAAACAAATTATTTTAAATCGTTCAAAATTGAAGAGGCTCGATGATTAATTTATATTGTGGAGGGTCAAAATTAGGTGTCAACAGTTGTCCCTCCTTTGGCTTGGATTGATGAAAGAAATTCGAGGCAAATGAACAATTTTGGCACGAACTTTAGGAATTATGGACGAACAGTGGAATTGGGTTTTCTTACACATCTCAGGCTATATGAGATTCAGACAACTTGTAGTTCAATATGTTTGATTTGACGCACGATTATGAAAGAATTTAAAAGATAACCCAATATAGAATTATGATGGATCGGAATGCTTGAGAATTAGATTTGAGAGACGATGTTTGAATACAACCGAATTTTCAATATTGAGCGTCCCTACATTTCCTTAAACCTTAGGAAGCTGGATGTTTATAGTTCGACTCGATTGGTTGAAAATGAAATCTATTATGCTAGATAACCTTCATATCTGGAAGAGTGACAAGTAAGTTGAGTTTGGAAAAAGAGGCTTGCAACCTCTTAGACATTAATGTGGAGCGCTTCACACCAATAATTAAGAACTACATGGACATAATTCCTAAAACTCTTGGTGCACTGTCACTCAGATTCGAAAGTTGCCTCCGATGAGAGCTAGAAGTTTCCCAGATGCAAAATTAGAACTGATAAACAAAAAGAAAAACACACATGCCTTTGATAGGGGTATGGCTTGATTGTGGTAGAAATCGTTCCTTAACTCGCGTCCTAAGAGTTTGACACTTCTCTTTAGACTACGTCTTAGTTCGCTGCTAAGAAAAAGTTTCACGTTGTGCTGCATCCCTTTTGATGTCGTCCGTACCTGTGATTTGGTTTGAGAATTCATCCTCTTGGATGCTCTTGACAAAGACTGAGATAGAACTCATTAGTGTAAAATATAATTCAAATAAAGAGAGAGTGCCTTTTACCATTTTAACCCCTAATTGCTTTCCTTGAATATTTAACGACGGGTAACTTCATTTTGACGTAAAACAAATAAAACTCGTATCTCTTATTTTAATAAAATTCTTCATTGTACTCTAGTTCTGATATTGAAGTCAATAAATTAGACTGATGTGATATGTTGATGTTCTCTTGAAGGTATGAATGTGCAATAGACCTCTCAGCGTTTCAATATGCAATGACCCTCTCGGCAATTTGAATATGATGGACCTTTCGGAAATTTGAAAATGAATAGCCCTCTCGGAAATTTAAATATTGATAGCTCTCTTAGCGGTTTGAGTGTAATGACCCTATTGACAATTGAATATGAATAACCCTTTTGGATTTTGAATATAATGTCCCTCTTGGAAATTTAATATGAATGACCCTCTTGGCTTTTGAATATTATGTGCCTCTAGGAAATTTGAGCATGCAATGGCCCTCTCGGCAATTTAAATATGGATGGAGCTCTCGGCGGTTTGAATGTGAATGGCCCTTTCGACAATTTGAGTATGAATGACCCTCTTGTCTATTAAAATATGCAATAGCTTTCTTGGCAGTTTTATATGAATGATTCTCTTGTCAATTTTAGTATGAGTGGCCCTCTTGGAAATTTGAACATAAATGGCCCTCTTGACAGTTTGATATAATGACCCTCTCGGCAATTTGAACATGAATGGCCCTCTTGGAAGTTTGATATGAGCCCTCTCGAAAATTTGAACATCAATGGCCCTCTTGGCAATTAAATTATGAAATGACCCTCTTGGCAATTAAAATATGCAATGGCCCTCTTGGCAATTAAAATATGAATAGTCATCTAGGCAGTTCGATATGAATGGCCCTCTCTGCCATTTGAGTAAGAATGACCCTCTTGGTATTTTAAACATGAATGACCCTCTTGGTAGTTTGATATGAATGATCCTCTCGACAATTTGAATAGTATGGATAGGACTATGAATGTCGTACTCTTTGGTTAAGCAGAGGTGTTTTACTAATTATCAAATATTTGCTGATAGGTTCTCCCGAAATAGTTGGTTGATAAATATGATATCTTTGATGATCTTATCATACCCTGCATCCAAAAAAAATAGTTTTGGAACAATCTGCGTAGATATCTTCAAGTCTCAAAGCTCCTTGTCTCGTTATCTTTCGAAGTTTGATTAATCCTACGAAAAAAGACAAGATCCTATAAAAACATTTTCTATCTAATAAGTTTTTTAGAAAAATAGTTTTAAAGAAAATCTCTGCCAATTAAATGTCACGACATCACGGCACGAACAAAACCCTTTGTCTCAAATTTTGTCAAGATAGATAGCTTGCAGGCGACTTTAGAACTCCGTAAAGAGTATGCAACGTTGAGGCACTTGAAACTAATTTTGATATTCTGAGTACCGTTGATGTAATTTTTGAGATCCTTCTAAAAAATTATGTCCCAGTTAGATGTCTTAAAACAAATCTGATGATAATAATGGAAGTCATGATATGTTTCAATTTTTTGAGATTTTCTTGAAATAATTTCGTAATTGCACATTTCGACATGATATTTTACCCTTGTATGTAAGAAATAACTCTTCTTTCCATTATGAATTCCATTATAAAGGGAAATGGAAATCTTATGAGAATATGACCTGATGCCTACGCATTCCGTTGAGGCAGGAATCAGGTCTAACGTAGTTCCACTATCGAGGGTTAACATAAATAAGAAACTTTGATAAGGAAATAACCGAGGCTGACATAGGCAGACGATGTATCTCATTCTTGAGAATTCAGGTCAAACATAGTTCAAGTACAAAGAGAATACTTCAAAACATAATGCGACAACGATTACAAGCAAACTACATTTACAAGGAAATAATGGAAAGGAGTATCATTTTCAATGTAGTAAATTTTGACGGCATCCAAATTGATAGATTCGCGCCACACCCGTCCATCCATCTCTGCTAGGACCAAAGCTCCTCTTGATATTACTTTATGGACAACATACGGTCCTTGCCAGTTAGGTGCAAATTTTCCTTTGTATTCGTCTTGATGAGGGAAAATGCATTTCAACACCAGTTGGCCTACCTCAAATTTTTGAACTCTTACTTTCTTGTTGAAAGTGCGAGTCATTCTCTGTTCATACAATTGGCCATGACAAACAATACTCATTTTTTCTCATCAGTTAATGTACATTGTTCATATTGATCACGAATCCGTTCGGCATCGCTCAATTCATATTTCTGAATAATCCTCAAAGATGGTATCTCAACTTCAGTTGGAATCACTGCCTCTGTTCCGTATACTAATAGATATGGAGTTGCTCCAGTTGAGGTTTGAATTGTAGTGCAATAACCTACCAAGGCATAAGGCAAATTTTCATGCCAACATTTGTAGTTGTCAATTATCTTTCTCAATATCCTCTTGATGTTCTTAGTGGTAGCTTCCACAACTCCATTCATTTGAGGACGATATGCAGTTGAATTACGGGGGGTGATTTTGAATTGTTCACATATCTATTTCATCAAGTGACTGTTGAGATTTGTTCTACTGTCTTTAATGATATAATCAGGAACTCCAAAACGACATATCAAATTATGGTGAAAAAAATCGGCTAAAACTTTCTTCTTACAGCTTTGTAGGAAGCATCTTTGGCCCACTCTGTGAAGTAATCAATGGCGACCAAAACGTACCTATGACCATTGGAGGCAGCATGCTCAATCGGTTCAATAACATCCATGCCCTAGGCTGCAAATGGCCAAGGGGAACTCGTCACATTAAGCTCGAGGGGTGGTACTTTGATCAGATCTCCTTGTACCTGGCATTTATGACATCTTTAGCCAAATCAGCCACAATCATTTTCCATAGTCATCCAAAAGTATTCCATCCTTAAGATTTTCTTTGATAATGTAAACTCATCCATGTGCGTTCCACACACTCCAACATGCAATTCTTCAAGCAATTTTGTGGCTTCTGCAACATCCACATATCCCAGTAATCCCAGATTAGGACTCTTCCTATAAAGAACCTCTCCATTCAAAAAGAAGTTGTTTTTTTATTTTCCGGATTGTTTTATTTTGGCTACTTGTTGCTTTTTTGGGGTATTCAGCAGCTTCTTAGCACCTTTTCACATTGATATACCATGGATTTCCATCTGATTCCTCTTCCAGATGTAAATAATGTGTTGGTTGTTCTTTTAAACCTATCTCAAGTGGGAAAATGTAACTTTTTCAGGATGTTGTATCATGGATGATATGGTTGCGAAGGCATCAGCAAACTCATTATGCATTCTCGGGGTATGTCTGAACTCGGTCTTTCTAAATCTTTTACATAACCTCAGTACCAGTTGTACGTAAGGTAAGATTTCAGATTCTTCACGGCACATTCTCCTTAAACTTGTTGAATTAACAAGTCTGAATCACCAATTATCAGTAATTCTTGATCATTCATGTCCAAAGCCATTCTGATTCGAAGAATACAAGCTTCGTACTCATCCATGTTATTAGTTTATAGAAATCTAAGCTAGCTGTTGCTGGAAAATGTTGCCCCGATTCAGATATCAACACTGCTCCAATTCCTGATTCTCTAGAGTTCACTACTCCATCAAAGAACATTCTCCACCCCAGATATGATATTGATATATCGTCCCTTATAAATAATACTACTTCATTAGGGAAATATGTTCTGATCAACTCATATCCTTCATCTACTTCGTTTTCAGCAAAGTGATCGGTCAAGGCTTGACCCTTAAATGCTTTTTGAGTCATGTACACAATGTCAAACTCACTTTACAACATTTGTCACTTTGCTAGATTTCCTGTGGGCATTGCTCTCCAAAATATGTATTCGAGCGGGTCCATTCTCAAAATGAGATGTGTTGTATAAGCAGTCAGATAATGTCGCAATTTCTGAGCCACCCAAGTCAAAGTACAACAATTTCTCTCTAAAAGGGTGAAACGATCCTGATAGGATGTGAACTTCTTGCTCAAATAGTATATAGATCTCTCCTTTTATCCGATCTCATCATGTTTTCCCAACTCACACTCAAATGCGTTTCCATAGACGAATGAGTACAATAGCAAAGGAATGTTTGCATGTGGTGGCACCAATACTGGTGGATTTGAAAGGTAAATCTTGATAGTGTCAATCACCTTCTAACATTCTTCGGTCTATTTGGTTGGTGCATCCTTTTGTAGCAACTTAAATATGGACTCACATATCACTGTTGATTGAGCTACGAATCGCCTGATGTAATTTAGTCTCCCAAGAAAACTCATTACTTCCTTATTAGTCTTTGGAGAAGGAAAGTCTTGAATTGTCTTGATCTTTGAATGATCAACCTCGATACCACTTCTGCTAACTATGAATCCAAGTAAATTCCCTGCAGGTACTCCAAATGCACATTTGGCTGGGTTCAACTTCAAATCATACTTATGTAACCTATCAAAGAACATTTCTAGGTGTTTCAGATGATCTTAACTCTCACGGGATTTTATGATGACATCGTTCACATACACCTCAATTTATTTGTGGATCATATCATGGAAAATGGTGGTAATAACTCTCATGTAAGTGGCTCTAGCATTCTTGAGGCAGAACGACATAACTCAAAAATGGTAGACTTTCCAAGGTGTGATGAATGCTTTTTTTTCTGCATCTTCTTCATCCATTAAGATCTGGTGGTATTTTGCAAAATAATCCACGAAAGATTGCAACTCATGTTTTGCACAATTATCGATGAGTATATGGATGTTTGGCATGAGACTTTTGGACTTGCTTTGTTGAGATCCCGATAATCCACATATATCCTGATATTTCCACCTTTCTTTGCCATTGGAACAATGTTAGCCAGCCAAGTGGGATATTTAATCACCTTAATGACTTTTGATTTGATCTTCTTCATGACTTCTTCTTTTATCCTTAAACTCAGATTTGTCTTGAATTTTCTGGTCTTCTGCTTTATTGGGAAATATTCTTGATTGATAGACACTTAATGGGAAATAATATCGGTGCTCAACCCTGGCATATTATCATAAGACCAGGCAAACACATCGGTGTATTGTTTAAGCAGCTCGACAAATTTTTCTTTTTCTATTGTTGTCAAATGGATACTGACTCATGTTTCTCTAACTGACTCGTCATCTCCCAAGTTTACTATCTCTTTCTCATCCAGGTTGGGCTTTTTTGGCATTTTCAAGATGCCTCAAGTCCTCGGTGAGGTGCTCCGGCATCATAGTTTTCTCATTATATTCTTCGCATTCATCTTCATTGACCTTACTTGGTTCACCGTGTTCATGACATGTCATAACATTGGCAAGTTTAGATTCATTTTTATTGAAAAGAACAATAAATAAACCATTTTAGATAGAAAGAATTCAAATTTACATATTAGAGAATAATTTGCAAAGGCAAGATAATCAATTTAAAATAAACGAGGCTTTCATTGGAATTTTTAAAAAGGCATACAAACTATGGTCATGACTCATAAGTCATTTCCTTTTTAAACATTACGATGAAAAATAAAGTGACATAAATGGTGATTTCAGGCCTCATAAAAAACACCGATTTTCAAAATTAAAACTTCATATTTTGTCTTCATCTACCAAGCCATTCGATGGATCATAAGTGGATTGGCCATCCAATTCTGTAGCATCTCTTCAGGTCCAACATCTTGGATGGTAGGTGTTATGGTGCATTCTTCCAAGATCACAACACACACTTGTTCATCAAACAATCTTCACATCCCTTCCACTAGACCATCGATCTCAAGCTTTAAATCTTTGGTAACAAATGACTAATACAAATCGGGAATAGGCTTTGGTATATCACATCCATACTTCTTCTCTGCTTCTGCTTCAAAGAATTCCTTCCTTGTTGGGGTATAACAATGCCAAAGAGGAAATTTTGAATTGGTATAGGAAGAGGTTCAGATTTGTCATTAATACGCTCAAACTTACTTCTCAAATAAGAAGTAAAGCGGTTATATCAAGTAAAGAACCCAACTAATAAGGTTGGGATCGTTCCCACGAGAAAAATAGTTCAGACTTAACTTTAATTTATTATTACTCAATTAGTTCCTTAGAAAATAAAATACAATAAAATGGGGGGGGGGGAGTTATTTCTAAATGAATGAAAATAACTAACTAAATTAAAGTAAACAACTAACACATTCAAATATTGGAGTTTAATCAATTAATAAAAGTAACTAGGGTTTAAGTGTTCCCCACAGGTTCCTAACTTGATAATTCTAATTATAACAATTCTTTCCTAGTATCTTTCATGCAAAGTGATAAGTTGTGTATTTCTAAATCCTTGGTCTGGCATGTAGAAAATTTCACTCTGCACATTGGTCTGGCTACGTGTGTTACTATATTAACCGTTACCTTTACCTCATATTAAGCATTGTATTCGACATTTAATTAAGTTATTACCTCGTACCAATCAATACTAGCCTATTAGATAGTATACACTAAATCTATGTTGATAATTCTTTTCCTATTATCTACCTCCTTGGTCTTGCAAGTAGCATTAAGGCGAGTTATAACGTTGGCCATCTGTTAAAAAGACTTCGAAACGAAAGAATTATCAATACATGCAAGACATTATTCTAGAATTGTTATTTTAGTTAGATTTTACCTCATTATTCACCCATGGTTCCCACAACCCTAGTTATGGAGCTTAGTTATCCATAATCATAATCACAATATTCATATATGTAATATAAGAATTCATGCACTTACTTCAATGAGAAAGAATAAAATCCAGAAGTTCACTTGATTAATCGACAAATTCCCCAACAATCAATTCCAGAAAAAGTATATCAATTACTGAAATTAATCGAGGACTAAAGATTCTCCAAAAGTATAACAATCACAAAGTCTAATAACAAAGAGTCTACTAACAAAGAGTCTAACAACAAAGAGTCTAACTCCAAAACGAGGTTTTCCAACTATTTATAAAAAACAAAAACCTTATAAAAGAAGGTCTCTAATTGCTGAAAATCTATCAAAATGTGTCCGAGTCGACGGATCTCGTGATGGGCCGTCGTGGTCACGACGGGCCGTCATGGTCACGACGGACCGTCATGGTCGCGATGGGCCGTCATGTCTGTCATCCTATACTTTACAAATCCTTCTACTGCTTTCTTCATTACCCTCGACGAACAGGTATGATGGACCGTTCCAAGCACGATGGTGCGTCGAGGGTCTCCGTTCCATAACAGTTAAACTTCTTGGAATTTGGGTATTGGGACTACTCTTTGATCATCACAACGAACTAGCAGGACGGACCGTCGTGGCTATGACGGTCCGTCATGAACTTCGTAATCCCACACTTAGGTCAGACTTCCCCATCTTTCTTCAGCAGCTTCACTACGATGCCACCTACGGACCGTCACAAGCCACGTAGGTGGTAACTTTTCTGCATTTCTTTCTCAAAAACTTCCACGTTCATCTTTAGACCGATTTCTTGCAAATAAAGAGAAACTTACATAAAAATCAATACAAAAATTCTTTTGGAAACACACTAAACTTAAGGAAAAAGCATTAAAAATACCGTGAAACCACGGTATATCAACACCCTCAACTTAAATTCATTGTTTGTCCTCAAGCGACGCACTATGACTCACTACAAAATCTTTGTACAATAGTATCCATGTTTTAGCTTTCGCAATCATTTGGCTATCAATCCCGATCAGTGTCATCATGTGTATGCATGTTATCACTATTAGGCTTAAATTATGTGGAATCAGACCATGACACAGACTCACCATACACTGACACCTATCCTCTTCAATTGCTCACTGAGGTGCTAATATTTCCGGTATTGCAACTAGTGTCCTCACTTCAAAACAACATCCTCATTTTTCACACAATGATTTCAATTTGAGTATAACGATTTCTTTTCAACACTCACTCTCATAACAAATTCACAACTCATTCATACATATTTCCATAAGCTTGCCTTTATTTTCACTGTTTTAAGTTCTCCATACAACTCTTAGGATCACGATAGGACTTTCTTAGCTTGAAACATAGGCTCAGGGTCAGGTAGGGTATATTTAGGTATACTTTAGAGAATTTTTACCCTCCTTGACATATCGGCTTAACCTACCACTTTTTATCATTTTAATTTCGCCCAATTTCTCATGTGCTTTCACCTTGCTATTTTTCCTTCTTTTGTCATTTGTGTAAGTGACTCTCTTCTTTTCTTGCTTGTATTTTGTTTTTTTCAACTGGTTCTTGAGTCACTTTACTTTTGTTCTTTCTCTTTCTTTGTTATCTCAATACCACTTTCAAGAGCATTCCTCATAAGAGCCCTTCTCAACTCATGGCTTTGCCATGAGTCAAAGTACACAATAACCAAAGTTGGGTCAGGGCCACGAAAAGGTTATTTACCGCATTAACCACCCTCCACTTATGCTTTTGGCATAAGCTGAGGTGCACATGTCCAAGGAGGTACCAGGGCCAACACATTATTCCCAGGAAAGATAGTTGGGGTGAAAAAGAAAAGTCTATTTTAATCTCAAATCATTTGGATCAAATAGGGATTAATTTCATTCAATTTTTTTTATTTAGGCTAAAAATTGGCTATATTGAACAAGGGCCTATGATCCTTTCCTAATTGTTTATTACAAGTTACATTTAGCAGGAATAACCAGGCAAGTTCTAACTCAGTACAAATAGTGGACTATTCAAATATTCCTCACACTCACTTGATATCTCACTACTCTACCTGATTATCAGACACCTGGTTCGAATTTTAGACTTAGGGTCATGCAGTGGTGTATCTCTATGTCATGCTTAGAGCCACACATTTATCAATTATTATGCCTAGTCATGCGTCATTTTCATTACATCAGGATATATCATTTTAGCCATCATGCTTCAGAGTTAAACTATGTACACAAGATATAGACATGTCGGTTCAACAATAAAAATAATCAGTCTTCTGGGGAAAAAGAACACAGGCAAGAAAACCCCAAAAGAGGATCGTGAATTGGGCTACTTAGACTTCACCCTAGCACTAACTTTCCATTTACACCACCCCAAATATAAATATATGCAATTGCCCCCAATCCATAAAAAATTGAAATATGAGAGTTGTAGGTGAATCAGACCTGGGGCGCTAAGCGCCGACGATCAGCAAGCTGGTGGGTCCGATTCCTCGGAACCCACTACCTCGGTAGTCTTGACACCCTCAGTAGTGTCTTTATCAGCAACAACACTATCATTAGTGCCTCCCCCGGTCTCCACATCTCTGGAGCTATAGGCCCCAGCAGCTGACTCTACATCCCTGATCCGACGCGTCTCCTCATCAGCAAGTGAGGCTCTCCTCGCAACCTTCATCTCACGACGCTCCTTCTTCCGTGCTCTAGACTCATCCTCTTCTCGACCCTTGTGCCTTTATGCATGCTCTCGAGGGGGAGGTGGTGGAATCTTTGAAGTGGCGAATAAGGCCTCCATCACTGTGTCCTCAGCAGATTCTGCAGAAGGGGCCTCAGACTCAGGCACCCTAGCCTCTAGGATCATATCTATGTCCGCTCGCAGACTCTCAACCGCAGCCTGAAGGGTCGACATGTCCACCTGAGGGGCTGGCCGGGCTAGCACCCGCAAGTCAAAAGCATCCAAGCGCTGATGAACCTCAGCGATCTTCCGCTCTGTGTGCTGGACCATTTTACGCTCCATGCGCTCTTCTGCCTCACCAATAGAACTTTGCATCAAAGGTTGCATGTGATGCTGAAGTATAGCCATCAGTACCTCTAGTTTCTGGACCCTAGCAAGCGTGATTAGAGCAGGGAACGGGGCTGAGCTAGATGAGATAGGGGCAGTGCTACTACCCGGGATAGACTCGACCGGGGTAGTGTCAGTGGTTTCAAAATCAACATGCGTAGCCGTTCGAGCATATGCTACCGTATCCACCAGATTTTCACAAAGTGGAGGTAACTCTGGAAAGGGCTCTCTGCGTAGAGCCAACTCATTGGCCTCATCCCTGATGAGGCCGATATCAATAGTGCCCAACGGAGTCTTGAGATGATCAATGTTCCAGATGGGCACACCTGCGGACCTGTATAAGAAAAATATCATGCACGGAAAAGGGTAAGTAGTTGTGACCTTGAAAGCCCTCTCATGCATGACTGCCTGTAGAAGCCAAGCAAAATCCACCTCAAACCCGGCTATCATCGCCTCCATCAGAACTGCGCGATCCCATGTGACAATATTATCAGCAGCCGTTGGGGATAGGTAGTGGCAGACAATCAACCATAAGAACTTAGCCGTAAAGGTCAAGTTAGCCTTCTTGATGGCTCCTTCGACTCCGTTACTCAGTTGGCACCCTCTCTATCGATAGACAAGTGCAGGGCCACTCACCTCTTGATTGTTTCTCTCAGCGATGGCTCACACAAGAATTGGTCATCTTTTACTATTTGCCATCGATAGTCGAACTCGACGGTGAAAGGGGTCCTGTTGGCATCAACATCCTTATCGTACATATACCGGCGGATGGCGGGCAGGGAGATGTCAACCTGTATGCCGTGTACTCGTACATGATCAAGTGGGGCCTGTTTGGTGGGGGTAGCCCATCTATCTATCTGTGATCGGAGAGTATCCACATTAGAGGCGTAGAACTCTCGGACTATCTTCTCACTAAAGCGGCCCAAAGCACAAGTTTTCAACTCTACCCGGTGTCTAGTGAAGAGATTGTGGATGTCTAGCATGGTGGGGAAACTTCTCGTAAGGACCCGTCTCTCCAGTGTAAGGGTCCGTGTCATGATGCCTTTATCATTCAGAAACTTGGCGTCTGAATACACTTGATATTGCCCGTCGAGACACCACCGGTTAGGATGGTCGGCAACATGGGTGAGAGCACTGGTCTGTGAGCCTGGAGTGGAATCAGGATTGTCAGCCTCATCAGACAAGGTAAACTGTGCAGCTGTGGCGGGTGCAGGGACTTCTGCGGACCCGGAGGCTTCCTCCGACCACGAAACTCCAAAGGAACCAGACGCTCCTTCCTCCTGTGTAGCTGACCCTGAAGGTGTGCCGGTCAGTATGCGCTCCTTATCAGACTGGGAGGCAATGACTACGCCGGACACCACCTTTTTGGGCGTAGCTCTGGTTGCCCGTGCAGCTCGTGATGGAGTGGCAGTGCCTGGGGGTACATACTCGGGATCATGCTCATCATCAGATCCTATAACCAGTCGGGAAGACGGGGGCGTTAGACTTTGAACGCCCACGTGCGTAAACTCAATCTTGTTTTGGTGCCATTAGAGATAGTATCTATAAAGAATCAATGTTAGTACTTGAAGGCACAAATAGGACAAGCAAAAATGACACAAAATAAATATAAGATCAAAGCTATAATGACATCTCTATAGTAACAGTGAAACACGATGAAACACGATGGACCAGGTGACGGCTCGTCGTGAGTACGACGAACCGTCATGGTGTCCGTTATGTCTTACCTCAACTATGTTTATGTGGAGACCCCTGAAGGAAAGTCTTTGATAGTTATGACGGCTAAGCATGATGGATCGTCATGACAATGACGGTCCATCGTCGATGTCCGTCGTGGGGTACTTAGAAAAAGTTATGGAGACCCTTAGGAGACGGGTCCCTGACTGTCACGACGATTGTGCAGGACAGACCATCAAGGGTATGACGGTCCGTCGTAGATGTCCGTCAGAGGGAACTTAGAAAAAGTTGGAGACCCTTAGGAATAAGTTCTTTGACAACCAGAATGGTCCTACAGGACGGACCGTCGAGGGTATGATAGTCCGTCACAGATGTCTGTCAGAGGACACTTAGAAAAAGTTGGAGACCCTTAGGAATAGGGTCTCTGACAACCAGAATAGTTGTGAAGGACAGACCGTCGTAGGAACGACGGTCCATCGCATGTGTCCATTGTCGGACACTAGGAGAAAATTGGATAGTGGGGTGTTGGGGGTGTTGGAACGGACCCTATGACGGTCCGTCGTGGTTACGACGGTCCGTCATCGGGGACTCATTCTATCATTCAGTGACAGAATATAGGATGCCACATTCATCCTCTGTGACTCACATGGAATACTTAGTGTTAACCTATATGTTTCTAACCCAAAATACCCAGTAAACTAGAAATGCTAAAGCACCTATTTCTAGAGTTTTAACAAGGCAATTTGAGGATTCTTAACCTAGGTCAGACAAAATTAGATCAAAAAATGAAGACCCATCAATAAGAAATAGGCTAATACTAATTGAAAAACAAAAATGCAATGTAAACGGGTAGAAATCAGAGCCACATACCTGAGAACAAGAGAAAGGCAAGCAAGTTAGGCACTTGGTTAAAAAGAACAGAACCACAGCAGCAGACTCCGACTAGTAGAGAGTAGATTTTAGAAATTTGGGGAATTGGAGAAGTGATCAGTTGATAGAGAAGAGAGGTAGGAAGTTGGAAGTTTGAAAGGGAGGGAAATAAGAGAAAGAGGGAAGGAAATGGGTAAAGTGAAGGGGTGGGATTTTTAAATGTTAAGAATTTTTAAAATTCCCCTAGCCGGATCGGGTCAGGTACACTCGTTAATGACGCAACGAGTCCCCGACGATGGTTGCGTGTGCCCTAGTTTTGAAAAAAATGAAAGACGTACCTAGCACGACGGATTCATGCGACGGTCCGTCGCATGCGTGACGGTCCGTCGATGTGTCTGTCAGTGACTGTTGCAGAGTGATTTTCTGCAAAATTTCGTGGTGATGTGCCTGCAAATTTAAAACACATTAGTAGAAAATACTACCATTACTAGAAAGAAAACTATAGGTATTGGGTTGCCACCCAATCAGCGCCTGATTTAACATCTCGGCACAACTGAGGACACTTTATTACTCAGTCTTCATCAAGATGGTATGCCTCCATCATTTCATTTGCCAATTCAACATGCCCAAAATAGAGTTTTACTCGTTGTCCATTCACCTTAAACCGCACAACCTCCTTGGTTTCTAACTCAACTGCTCCATGAGGGAATAGTTGGGTAATCAAGTAAGGGCTAGTCTATTTGGACTTGAGCTTTCCCCGAAACAAACGCAACCTAGAATTGTGTAAAAACACCAAATCCCCAACTATGAACTCTCATTTTTCAATTTTTAGGTCATGGTGCTTCTTCATCTTTTCTTTGTAGGATATAGCAGATACCGATTGGCGCTCACCAGTCTGCCTCATGAACCTACAAATGTTCTTCATTGTTCAGCCGGAATTTCATCTTCCCCTTTTCCATATAAACTAAGGCTCTACCCGTAGCAAGGAATTGCCTCCTAGTAATAATAGGCACTTCAAAATCGACTTCACAATCAAGAATAACAAAATCTGTCGTAAATATGAACGACCCCACTTTTACAAGCACATCGTGGAGTATCCCTATAGGCCTTTTTACTGTTAGATCGGCCAAGAGTAGCCGCATCGCAGTGGGCTTTGGATCACCCAAACCCAACTTCTTATAAATCGAGAGCGGCATGAGATTTATGCTTGCCCCCAGATCATATAATGCTTTCGCAAAATATATTGACTCGACTATACAAGGAATAGTGAACGCACCAGGATCTTCTTTCTTTTGTACCAGAGATCTTGTAGCAATAGCACTACAATGCTGCATTATATCATCATCCTCAAAAGTGACCGATCTTTTCTTTGTAACTAGATCTTTCATAAACTTGGCATAACCGGGCATCTGTTCTAGAGCTTCTACCAAAGGGACATTGATAGGAAGTTGCTTCAACATTGTTATAAAATGTCGATACTTACCATCCTCGGTCTTTTTCACTAATCATTGAGGAAAGGGGGGTGGTCTAGGCATGGGAGTTACCTTTGTTGGCACTTCAGCATATTTTCCCGTGTTATCTTCTACTTCACCACTAACCTCTACCACTTTATCATTATCTTTTATCAACTTTTCCTCATTAGACGGCATAGGTGGGTCAATGGTTTGCTTACCACCCCGAATAGTGATTGCCATACAGTGTCCATCATTTTTGGATTTTGGACAGTGTTTCTAGGAAGAGTGTCCGATTGTCGTGGGTTCGCAGTCGCAGATAATTGGTACATTTGAAATTCAATCTGCTTAATTGATATTGCATGTGTATCGACTTTCTGTCCAATACCCGCTAAATCACTCCTTAACTCTTTAATGTTCTCATCACTAGCATTGAACCTCCTTATCATTTTGTGCAACATATCCTCAACTCGCGCCGAACTATCTCCACCATCCCTAGAAGTAACTTCACGATTTTGAGGAGGGACATAGGGCTCATTCCTATCATTTTTGCTACCATAGTTACCCCTCTTAAAGTTGTTATGACGGTTGTAGTTTCCATCTCGGACATAATGACCCTCACGATTATAGTTACCATAGATCCGACCTTGGTTTCCGTGACCTTGGCGCCAATTCTCCTTATTTGAGCCTTGGGCACTCGGTCGAAACCCCCCTTCTGTTCATTTACCGCATAGAAATTCTCCTTAAAATAGCAATCATCATTTGGTGGTGGTGGTTTAGACAAGTAGTTAACTGCATTTATCTTTTCTGCACCCCTAGTGATATCTTTTAATACCAACCCAAGATCAGTTCTCATCTGAGCCATCTCTTCACGAATCTCATCTGTGGATGGGTTGTGAGTGGATTGCACTGCGAAGGTATTTGTCCCAGTGTACGACTTTCTAGTACTCCAAGCTTTATTGTTCCGGGATATTTTCTGTAACTTTTTGGAAATCTCAGCATAAGGACACTCCCCATAAGAACCATCCACTATAGTATCCAACACCGCTTTATTATTGTCATTTTGTCCCCGATAGAAATATTCCTTCAGTGACTCATCATCTATGCGGTGATTGGGGACGCTTCTCAAAAATGAGGTGAATCTATCCCAAGAACTACTAACTGACTCTTGTTTACTCTGTCTTTATGATTTAGTTTCTTGGAGACCGGGTAGTAACGTGCTAAGAAAATGTCCCTTAGTTGGTTCCACGTGAAAATTGAGTTATAAGAGAGCTCAGTGAACTAAATAGCAGCCTCTCCCGTCAGTGAGAGAGGAAAGACTCTTATCCCTATTACATCCAAATCCAAATCAGGCCTCCCTACACATCTTTTACACATTGCCCTTACCTTAGCTATATGGGCATGTGGATCCTCAGAAGGTAGCCCTGAAAACAAACCTCTAGCAGTGAGCATTTGCATCAGACTACTACTTACCACAAAGGTGTGGCCTAGTGGTAAAGGGGGTAAGACAAGTGGCCCATCAGAGTCAGCTATATTATCATAGCCTCTGTAGTATTCTTGAGAGCGTGGAGCGGGATTTTGTCCCCTTTGTTGATTTTCACCCGGATCATCGGGTAATAACTAAATATGAACATCAAACGGAGCTGGGATGTTCTAGTTTGGATCATCATCATTAATACCCAAGTTTCGATTCATATTGTGTATGTGTACGTTTTAATTCATTATCGTAGAGAAACAAGGGTTCTCTTCCTCTTCGTATATTTGGCATATAAGAAAGATAGTTCTGCAAGAATAAAAAATAATAGAAAAGTAAAATCAAGAAAATATTTACTAAACTTTAGTAATAAGTTTAATTTAATCTAAAAGCTACTTTCCTGCAAATAAAGAGAAACTTACATAAAAATCAATACAAAAAGTCTTTAGGATACACACTAAACTTAAGGAAGAAGCACCATGAAACCACGATATATCATCCATCCAAATTCTTGCCTAACTCATACCCAGGTTCAAAATTGCTTTTTAGCATAGTCGTGGCAAGCATTTTATACATTAGCGCCATTAGTACTTGTGTGTCATATCTTCAATAGCAGCATTAATTATCTACACCATGTGAAAGTCAGTACTTTGAGAAGAATCTTCAATGACTGGAATGGAGAAGCCGTGGTAACTACAATTACTCCATTTACCATGAATGGCAATTTCATGATCCTCCTAGATGAACTTCAAAAGTTGATGCAATATGGATGGGACTACTCCGACCATATGGATCCATGGTCTTTCTAGCAACATATTGTAACTTGTGGATATACCTATCACTTGGAACTCGGTGACAAATTATGCGGGCCCCATTTGGATACATTAGTCTAGATACTCTATGATCTCTCTTTACAAACCATCAAACGCCCTTACATTCATGCTACTCTGACGGATTTTTCCAACATCATGATTTAGCTATGTAAGGGTTGACCGTTATCAATCAATACTCGATCTACAAACTTGTCCCTCCATTTGACAGTGATATACAACGAACGATTGTGCATCACTCCTTCGATTGGTAATTCTTTTTCTCTAAAAGAGATTTGATAACAAACAATGAAAGGACTTACCATAGTGTCCAGATTCTCACCACTTGTTCCTGTCGGTACATACGCTTCATTAAGTACTTTTAATAATGCTTTTTGATGGTCTAAAAACTCATTAATAAAGCCCAAAAAGAAATTTGAGCGGGAGTTTTGTCCAAATTCTTGACAATGGAATACTCTTAGGTTGCATTCTTCGCCAAAACTCGTCATCCTCACCCTATGTGATCGGCCTTTTTTGGTTCTCTTTTATTCGTGTTTCCTGAGCTAACTCTTCTGGAACATAGCATCTTCCAGAATGTGTCATCCCTTGAGCTGTAGTAGCCTGAACAAAAAATTGTTCTTTGGATTGCTCGTTGTTTCTTTCCTTTGCCAAAGCGAATACATGATGAGGTGCAGTTATTACAACAAACTCTGGACAAGCCTTTATGGTCAATGAGGCCACTGTTGGTTTGAGTGAGTTAACATTTGCTTCACTGATAATACCATTAGCGAGCAAATCTTCGTCTCTTTCAATCATGTTGATGGTCGCTCCCCCATGATTTGGCAATGGGTTAAGGTTCACATTGAGGGCAGGAGCCTAAAGAGTGATGACTCTGTTATCGATAAAATCTTGAATCTTATATTTTAGGTTGATACATCCTTCAGTGTCATGTCCTGCCCCTCCAGAATGTTAAGCACATTGTTGATCCTCTAATTGCCCTTACGTGTTAGATAATCTTGCCGCTCAAAGAGTTGGGTACGTGTTTCTCCCAAAGGGGTGAAAACTCTGGGAGGCTTTCTTTCAAGGTTAGGGCAGGGTAGATTGTTGGCATTTGGGTTGTTTTGTCCAGGATTTTGGTAGGCTGGTGCGTTGGCTTGGTGATTTCTTAGTGTATTTTGGTAGACTAGCGGTTGATTTTTGTAAATAGGTGGGGATGATTGGTAGTTCTATTGTGCATAGTATATTGGGATTGGACCTTGTGGAGGTGGTGGGTAATTGTTTGCGATGGAAAATTGTTTGGCTTTTCCAATGGTAGAACTAGATCCAAAGTACCTTTGTGGCCTTGGCCTCGAGCTAAAAGATATAACAGAGACATCCTCTTTCTTTTTCGTAGAGAATCATGTGGCCATGGATTGTGAGGATTTGTTGGCGGCCTGCAAAGTAGTGAGACTTGTAACCTTTCCAAATTTGAGGCCACTCTCTATGGCTTCTCACAATATGATCAACTCCAAAAACTTTTGTCCCATCATAGGCAACATCCTTTTGTAATATTCGGGCTCTTGAGCTCGAATAAAAGCAGAGAATATTCCATTTTTAGTTATCACAAGTTGTACCTTTGGAGCTTCTTTCCTTTAGCGACATGCATATTCACGATATTCCTTTGTGGCCTTTTGCTTGATTTTTTCCAAATAATATCAGCGAGGGACAACTTCGACATTAAACTGCAATCTATCCAAAAAAATCGCTAGCAAAATCCCCCCATGTAGACCACTGATGGGGTTCTTGAGATGTGAACCATTCCAATGCCTCCCCACTGAGGATTTGACTAAACAACCTCATATCATTTTTCTCGATACCAACAAGTTTATCATAATAAGATCATAAGTAAGCCATGGGATTGCCAATGTCATTGAAGGTTTCAAATTTTGAAATTTTGTAACCTTCGGGTATTTCCAAGTCAGGGTGCAAAAGGTCCTCATACTCAAGTCCTGTAATCTTTCTCGAAGATTGGACACTTTTTACTGCCTCAGAGATGACATCTTACATAACATTCATTTCTTGTTCACACTTTTCTTCTCTCAACCTCCATTCTTTCTCCATTTCTACATAGTGATCCAACTCCGGTTGAATGGGAAAGCTAGGACATGATTCAGAGATTGTATGGGCTGGTAGAGTTTGGAATGTTACAGAAGGGTATGTCGGCTGGCTAGGCAAAACATGTTGATTATTGGAGACTGGGGGTGGGATTTGGTAGGTTGGTGTGAAGTTTTGGGAGTGATTAGTATTAGGTGCTTGGTTCTGATTTGATAGTGGTGGTGGTTTTTGGTAGGAAGTGCTGGCGTAAGGAGCGTTGGATACAGTTAAGTCAATGGTATAAGGATTAAGAGTGGAAGTGATGGGTCTTGTGGTATGGGTAGGGAAGTAGTTGGGTAATGGAGAACTTAATAATGGAAAAGGAGAAGGAGGTCTTCTAGTTTCAAGGGGTGGTTCATTTGATGCAGTGGCCAGTTTGGACAAATCTTTGGTTTGTTGAAGCTCTTCCTGCATGTATGCAATTCAATTTATTTAGTGAGAGATCAACTCACTCTGATCACTGAGTTCAGTATTTCTGATGTTCACATTCACTATTCCTGTTTCTTCAGAAGTACCAATCGTTTTGCTTTTGTCTTTATCCAAAAAATGATCCGGGAATGATGGTATGATTGTTTTGGATCTTGTAAAGTACTATGGTTGGCCAGTTTGATATCAACAAAGATCAGTTTTTACCTGTGGATAGTGCTGGCAATTTAAGCCCACTTTTCACTGACCCGCCCAAATAGCCATCAAATATGGGTTGAAAGAGTGATTTAAAAATGGGTAATATTTGGGCTTATACCCATATTTTACCCATTAAAATATAGGTATATTATGGGTAAACTACGGGTAATATATGGGTATTGTAAGTTTTCTCCAAATTTCCAAAACACCTTCTATTGCAAAATTTTGAAAGTGATTTTTCAAAACTTTCATATATGGTTCCCTATTAATATTTAAATTCTCGATCCCCACCTCCATCCCGACAAAACCAAATTTAAAGTTTATTTTTAAAAAATATTTTAAATTTCAAAATTTTATTTTTTCACCCATACCCTCGACCACTACACAGCCACCCACCCCTAAACCAACCCCCTCACCCACCCCCTAAAAAATAATAAAATTTTAAATTTCTTTTTAGAAATATTTTCAACTTCAAATTTTCATTTTTTATCCCTACCCATCGTCCCCCAACCCCAACCCCTACCAACCCCCCCCCCCCAACCCCACCCTAAAAAGAATTAATTTTGTTTTTCAAAAATATTTTCAGCTTCAAATATTTATTTTATCACCCTACCATGGACCCCCCCCCCCCCCACATCCCCCTACCCCCACTCTTCAAAAATATTAAGTTTGATTTTAAAATATATTTTCAACTTCAAATATTTATTTTTTCACCCTACCCTAAACTCCCCCCCCCCCCGACCCCGATTTTTTAAGTTTTTTTTTTACTTTTATAATAAAATAAAACTAAATGAAGCATTTTCAACAGATTTCATGTAAAAAATACATATGTTTTCTCCATATTGAATTCTTAAGTAAAGTACTATTTATTAATGAAATATGGGTAAGCTAGTATTTTACCCAATCCATTTTTACCCATATCAAATATAGGTGGGTTTAATAATTATCCATTTTATGTTTATCCTTTTTCAACCCGTCCATATTTGACCCAAACCACCCATTTGTCACCTGTACCTATAGGGAAGAACAACTCAAAACACATATATGTTAGTTTTTGTTTTTAACAAGATATGCGAATAAGATGATATAAAAAATAAACACATGTGTCATTATGCTTCAAGCAAATTAATCCACAAAAATATTTTGATTGAGCAGGAGGACTCAAATAGAAAGAAATCTTTCTTTGATTGAATTAATAAGGTCAACTTGCATAGAAAGCTGTTAATTTCTTTCACTCATATGCTTTGTAGGTGAATTTTCAGAATCTTTCACTAACAATTGAAAAGATAGGGACCCAGCCTTAAGTCCTACATAGTTTGAATTACATAAGATAACTAAAACATACCCTTCCCGAAATTGATAGTGAGATTAGGCTCGAAAAGAACTTCCTACTACTACAAAAAAACCTCTAATTGCCAACAGATTTTACTAACAACTTAAGTTGATTAGTATTCAACTTACCAACATATTTCTAATCGAATAATATTCTAAAACTTAACAACGAAATTCTAACAGATTATCAATATAAATCTTACTAACTAAGTATTTTAGTTGGTAAATATGGTGGGAAAAAATGGCGCCAAATTTAGCAACTTTCTATCAATGAATTACCAACATAAATATTACTAATGCACACCTTTTGTTGGTAATATTACCAACGAAGTATATATCGATTGGTAAATATGACAAAATATTATTTATAAAATTTATTAACATATTACGAATGAATCAGTAAACAAACATTTATCAACGACAAGATTGTGTTGCTAAATTTACCAACCAAATATAAATGTTGCTAAATTATTAACGAAATGTATTTTGTTGGTAAACTTGCCAACCAATATCAAATTAGTTGGAAATTTTACTGACGAATAAAGATTGTAGTTAGTAAATTATTAACACCATTAAAATAGTTGGTAATATACCAACCGATCACTAATCCATTGGTAAAATTTACCAACATATTAATTATTAGTTGGTAATATTACATATGAATTTTTAGTTGAATAGTAATTATTACCAACTCTGATAAAATTTATTGGTAAATTATTAATTACTAACTTATATTTTAATAGTTGATAAATTACCAATTGAAGTAAATTTTTTTGGTAAATCACCCTCTAGTGTTGAGGCTTTCATATTTAATTTGTGTCATTAAGCGTTTTAACTTTTAAATTTTAACCAAAACTTGAGTTTATTGAATATTTTTGGTAAACATGCTTAGATTAGAACTCTGTCAGTGTCATTAGCTTCGAAAGGTCGTTTTTTGTCTAACGGAAAGGTTGATTCATGTTTTGAGGCTTTCATTTTATTTGTGCCGTTATGTGTTTTAAATTTTATGTTTAGGCCAAAATTTGACTTTGGTCAATATATTTGTGAACGTGCTCAGATGAGAATTTCATTAGCGTAATTAACTCCAAAGGTCATTTTTATCTAGAAGGGTGGTTGGTTTGAGTTTTGAGGCTTTTATTTTTACTGTGTGCCGTTAGGTGTTTAACAAATAAATTTTAGCAAAATTTAACTTTGGTCAATATATTTGATAACGTACCCAGATAAGACAGTTAGACGCGAAAAATCATTTTTGATGTAATAAGATAGAGGTTTTGGATTTTGAGGCTTCCTTTTTCTAATTTATGTCGTTAGGCTTTAGATTTTAAGTTTTGGCCAATATTTCATTTTAGTCAATATTTTTTATAATTGTGCTCGAATTGAAATTTTGTCACCGCAGTTAGCCATATAAGTTCACTTATGATCTCATAGGATGGTTGGTCAGGTTTTGAGACTTATTAGCAGTTTGTGTTGTTAAGCGTTTTAACTTTTAACCTTTGGCTAAAATGTGAATTAGGTCAATTTTTTCGGGAAACATGCTCAAATTTGAATTTCGTCAGCGCGGTTAGCTATGTAAGGTCATTTTTCGCTTTATAGGATCGATGATTTTGATTTTGAGGTTTTCATATTCAATTTGTACCATTAGGCGATTTAACTTTTAACTTTTGGCAAAAAATTAATTTTGCTTAGAATTTTTTGTAAATTTGCTCTGATGAACATTCAGTTCGATTAGCTTCGAAAGGTCATTTTTATATCTAACAAGATGGTTGTTTCAGGTTTTGAGACTTCCATTTTCAGTTTGTGTTGCTATGTGTTTTAACTTTTGGCCAAAATTTATACTTGGTCAATATTTTTTGTAAACGTGCTCAAATTAAATTTTTTGATATAATGATATGTGTCATATTGAAATTAGTTTAACTTGTTATCATAGATTTTTCATTGTTTCATTCAAATATGATTTATAAAATTGATTAATATTTGAATTTATATTTGTGTTCTTAGATTTTTAAATGCAATAAATTAATAAATATTTTACTATTGAATAATTATTTAATTAATAATACTTTAAACATATTGTCAATCAATTATTAAGCTAACATTGAACTTGAATGATATATTACCAATAAACTAACAGTCAAGTAGAAAATTTATTAGAAAAATAAATAATTTTACTAAAGTATTTCAAATTTATTACAAACAAGGGTTATGATGTAGTGGTAAGTACTCCTGCATCTTTAACCAAGAGGTTTTAGGTTCGATTCCCGCTGGGTACATAATCATAGTTGTTAGGGAGTGATTTATCACCTAATGTGGGACTTTCCGGTGTGAATTCAGATTAAGTCGGGCTCCAATGTGGGTAGCGAATATCGGATGAAAAAAATAAAAAAAAGTAATTAAAATTTATCGGCAATTTATCAATACAAATTTTTTGTTAATAAAATTACTAACCAATTATCAATGTACATAATCATAGTTGTTAGGGAGTGATTTATCACCTAATGTGGGACTTTCCGGTGTGAATTCAGATTAAGTCGGGCTCCAATGTGGGTAGCGAATATCGGATGAAAAAAATAAAAAAAAAGTAATTAAAATTTATCGGCAAATTATCAATACAAATTTTTTGTTACTAAAATTACTAACCAATTATCAATGTACGAATCAAAAAATGAAGAAAAAATTTACTAACTCTATTTCATTTCGTTGATAAAGGTACAAACTATATACTAACAAAAAATTAGTTGATAAATTTATCAACGCAAATTTCAGGGCCATATTTTAAAGTTTTGTAACAATATCTTTGGGTGTTTACCAACTGATTTTTGGTTGATAAGCTTACCAACAAATTAAAATCAGTTGGTAATATTTATCGACGAGTTTTTTAGCAATAGATTAATATAAGTTGACATTTGATTGGTAACTCAATTTGACAACCGATTTTATCAATTTACAATGAATTTTTTTGTTGGTAATTGAGGTTTCTTTTGTAGTGTACGTACCACCTCCTATGAGAGATGAGAGATGTATTACATGAACCTAAATCTACCCCAGACTTCTTTCTTTCCTTTTCAGTTGTAGGGTGACGATCCAGTGCTCTCATCATCTTAACTTTCTTTTGTTTTCCCTTTTCCACTCATCGAAGAAGAATTCCCAAAATTTATCTTCTTAGTATCCCTTTCATTTTGTGTGATCTTTGTAGTTTCTTTAGTGATAATTATCTCTTGATCGATTTTTGCAATCTTTCTTTTCACTAAGGCTTTTTCTATGTTAACCTCAATAATTCTCTCTCGTAGCATCCATTCATTTTGGTCGAGTATTTCAAGTCTTCTTTGGGTTGCAACTATCCTCTCTTTAGTCTCGATAAATTTTTTGAATATTTGATACGCTCAAACTTACTTCTCAAATAAGAAGTAAAAAGGTCGTGTCAAGTAAATAACCCAACTAGTGAGGTTGGGATCGTTCCCACGAGGAAAATAGTATAGACTTAACTTCAATCTGTTATTACTTTTGTTCAGTCAATTACTTCATTGGAAAGTAAAAACAATAAAAAGGGAGTTTCTATTTCTAAATGAATGAAAATAACTACCTAAGTTGAAAGAGACACTTAACAGCTTTGAATATTGGATATTGATCAATTAATCAAAGTAACTAGGGTTTACGTGTTGCCCACAGGTTCATAACTTGATAATTCTAACTATAGCAATTTTTTCCTAGTATCTTGCATGCAAAGTGATAAGTTATGTATTTCTAAATCCTTGGTCCGGCATCTAGAAAATCTCACTCCGCACCTTGGTCCGGCTACATGTGTTGTTTTCCTAACCCTTATCTTTACCTCATATTAAGCATCGTATTTGATATTTGACTAAGTTATTATCTCGTACCAATCAATACTAGCCTATTAGATAGTATATACTAAATCTATGTTGATAATTCTTTTCCTATTATCTACCTCCTTGGTCCAGCAAGTAGCATTAAGGCGAGTTCTAACGTTGGTCATCCGTTAAAAAGACTTCTAAGTGAAAGAATTATTAATACATGCAAGACACTATTCTAGAATCGTTATTTTAATTAGGTTTTATCTCATTATTTGCCTATGGTTCCCACAACCCTAGTTATGGAGTTTAGTTACTCATAGTCATAATCACAATATTCAAATATATTAAATAAGAATTCATGTACTTACTTCAATGAGAAAGAGTAAAATCCGAAAGTTTGCTTGATTAATCACCAATAATCACTTGCAAGAATCTCAAAGTAATCAACAATCTCACAAAAAGTCTAATGATTCTCAAAAGTCTAAAAATACAGTGTCTACTAATACGGAGTCTAACAATACGGAATCTAACCTCAAAAATGAGGTTTTTCGAACTATTTATAAAAAAAATAAAAACCTAATTAAAAGGACTATTTGCTGAAAATCTGTCAAAACGCGGCTGGGTCGACGAAACTCGCTACAGATCGTCGTGGTCACGACGGATCATCATGGACTCCGTCGTCCCATACTTATGCAATTTCTTCTGCTGCTCTCTTCATTACCCTCGACGGCAGGTATGACGGACCGTCATAGGCACAACGGTCCGTCGAGGGTCTTCGTTTCAAAACACTTGAACTCTTTGAATATGGGTATTGGGATTACTTCTCTGAACTTCATGACGAACTTGCAGGACGGACCGTCATAGACACGACGGACCATCACAAGCTTTGTAACCCCACACTTGGTCAAACTTCTCCATCTTCCTTCAACAGCTGCACGACGCTGCCACCTACGGACCGTCACAAGCTCTATAGGTGGTCTCTTCTGCATTTCTTCGCTCAAAATCTCCGCATTCATCTTTGGACAGATTTCCTGCAAAATAAAGAGAAACTTATATAAACATTAGCACAAAAAGGCTTTTGGACACACTAAACTTAAGGAAAAAGTATTAATAATACCGTAAAACCACGGTATATCAATATTGACTCTTTAGTTTATCCGTCACTAACCAAAGTAATAGGTGGGGCTAGTGTGTTGACGTTTTTTTCAAACATTCTAGCAAATCGACCTTTCTTTGACAAATGAATAAAAAATTAGGAGATTTTTGGAGTAAAGGATTAATATATTTGTGAGAAACTTGAACGACACTTCAAGAATAATTTGGACGGATTTTGTTGTCGTAAATTTTAGTTATATGCTTAGAGTTCTCTAAAAACAAGAATGAAATAATTCTGCTTTAGAATCAATGAACACGACAGTACATAACAATTATATCAAGACAAATAATTTATATTGTGCCCTAGATTTATGACCTTTTTATGACAAAGGTAGGCCTAAACATCAAACATAATGTGATTATGATAGATTGATCCAAGTCATTGATTTGTGACAACTTGAGTTTGGTAAACAAAGACCCTCAAGTTTTCATTTAATCGAACTCACCATGTCAAAATTACGCTTGGATCCATTTATCATTGTCATGTTACACAAAATATTCTTTTGATCGTTGCGTCGTGAAACCCGCGACATAAGGTGGACTTCTTAAATGTGGAATCGATACGCAAGATCGATCCCCCTAAGGTATATGCATGCATGACTTAAAATGAGGGTTGGTTTAGCTCTATCTTATGTTTTCTAAGATTTGTGTTTCTAGACACAAGGTTCCCGAGTGGACAACTCGAGTAAGAAAGCTACGTGGTCACACGAAAAAAGATATGAATACTCTGCACATATGCCAACTCTCCTAACTTTGGGAATTTTGAAAGAAGTTTGCGGGTGCGCAAAGCACACGAAGTGTGTATGTGTGATAGTGTGAATTTTCAAGAAGTGGAGAAATATGAACGGAATGACAGTTTATAAAACAGTAATAAAATAAAATATTTATATAAGGCGGTAACAAATAAACACTTTAGATAAACAAAATAAGCAATTTATATCACATGAGCATGAAAAATAAAGCATTGGGCATGCAAAATAAAACAAGAAAGTAACATATGTTAATAACTTTAATAATTAATCTAAGTTCGTTATGTTTAGAACCTATTAAATCACCAGTAGAGTCGTCATTTCTGTTATGCTAATTTATCTATCTTTAAAAAAAATAATTTTTGAAATGTTTCTAAGTATAAAACAATTTAGCAAAATACTAAAAAAGAGTCGCCACTTAATTTTTTAAAGAAATTAAGAAGACTTAATTTAAAAACATTTTAACAGATTAAATCTTTATAAATTTATAGAAAATGGGTAAGAGGTTCTTATTTACACTTCAAGAAGGTTTTTAAGGTCATTGAAGTGTCTGCTAACATGCGGTTATCCTACGACTTAGGTTAAGTATTTTGACTATTTTTCAGAAAAAAAGTTTTGATATACACATAATAATATTAATCAAAAATATTAGATTGAGTAGTTACAAGAACAATTTTAATTTTTAGGAAAATTTAACCTTACATTTAAACCAAATTGGTTAACTAAAACATAAAAATATCTTAAATTAATATAAGAAAGTAAAAAAAATTTACTAAATATTATTTATAACGATACAAGAGTTTAGAAATAATTATATCAAGACGAATAAACATATTGAATATGGTTCATCTTTTGGGGAATTTAATTAAGTTATTTAAAGTTGGAGTTAAAAAAACACAAAGCAATAAATAATCACAATTAAGCAAGTTAAGGGTATAAAGGAGAAGATGAACTTGGAGGAATTGATACAAATAGACAAGTGTTACATACAATTGGCAACATATAGCCCAATATTAATTAATAATTAATTAATAAATAAATAATTGTCACATATTAGCCCAAAAATAACTTATCCACATTTTTAATTTATTTTAAATAATAAAAAAAATATCATCTCTCTTCTAACTTCCAACTATTACTCCTTAAAACTAGCAAAAGATTATTTAAAATTATCTCTCCTTTCAATTTATTACGTATTTTCTGAAATAATAAAAGAAAACTAATTTCATCTCTCTTCTAACTTTCAAATATTTCTCCTTAAAACTAGCAAAAATGATTCAAAACTCTTTCTTTCAAATTATTTTTTATTTTTTAAAAATAAAATAAAATATCATCCTATGAGTTCATTACTTGCCAATTATTTTGCATTTGAACTCAATTAATATTTACTTAACAAATTTGTATACATTTGTTTGCATTAGTATTCGTTAATCAATATTCATATAATAAATTGAAATACATTTATATTGCATACATTTGTTTGTTTACATAATAAATTGGTATACATTTACATTTATTTGCAATAATATCTTTCAAATTTTATATGGGTAAACATTTATATATTGGATACGTTCGTTCATATTCATTTATAAATTGTTATACATTTGTTTGCATTAATGTCTTTCTAATTTTACATTTATATTGTATACATTTGTTCGTATTCATAATAAATTGGTATACATTTGTTTGCATTAATATTTTTCAAAGTTACATAGGTATACATTTGTATTGGCACATTAGTCCATATTCATTTATAAATTGGCATACATTTGTTTGCATTAGTATCTTTATAATTTTACATATGTATACAGTTGCTTGCATTACTATTTTTGGAATGCAATCAACGAAATTCATTAATAATAATTATGTGTTCCTTTGTATTCGTTAACAAACTTATACATTTGTTGAAGACAAAATAAATGTTCATGATCAAATTCAATCAACAAAATTCAATATTTTAAAAACTTGTCATAAATATATTAATTATTTATTAGAAATTGAGAAAATCTCAGTTCAAGAAATCACGATATATTGATATTTTTGGGGGAGGAAAACGTTGCAAGAAATACAAATACGACAGTTTGTAAAAAGAAAAAATCTTGCATCCAACTACAAGATAAAGAATGTAGAGAATCTCAACCGACACGTAGATTTAGGGGATCGGGTGTCACGAACCGACACGTAGATTTAGGAGATCGGGTGTCACGAACCGACACGTAGATTTAGGGGATCAGGTGTCACAAACCGATACATAAATTTAGGGGATCGGGTGTCACGAACTGACACATAGATTTAGGGGATCGGGTGTCACGAATCGACACGTAGATTTAGGGAATCGGGTGTCACGAACCGACACGTAGATTTAGGGGATCGGGTGTCACGAACCGACACATAGATTTAGGGGATCGGAGTGTCACGTACCGACACAAGAGGATTAATGAATATGAGGGAGCGGAGTGTCATGTACCGACACAAGAGAAATAAAGATAATGAATCTTGAAAGATGTTAATATACTCAATCTAATGAACATAATTCCCAAATGAGTATGGTATTGAGGCTTGAGTCCTCATGTGCAAACTGACGGTAATTGTTAATGATATAGTACTTGTTGTTGCTACATGTTGAGTATCATAGTTGATTTTATGATATTACTTGGTATATATTGATTTCTATTTTGAGTTGGCCGATGATATCTACTCAGTACCCGTGTTTTGTACTGACCCCTACTTTTATGTTTTCTTCTTGTTTATTTGTGGAGTGCAGCAAACGTGCCGTCATCTTCGACTCAACAGTAACTCTAGCCAGTCTTCATTACTCCGGATATCAGGGTGAGCTAATGCTTCTAGCTTGGACTGGATCTTCCTCTTCATGTCTTGATGCCTTGAATTTCGGCATGGACTAGCTTTTATGTATTTTTAGCTTCTTAGATACTCTTAGCTTTAGTAATTTGAGGATAGATGTTCTTGTGATGATGACTTCCAGATCTTGGGAAATAATAGTTATTGAATTGGTTTTGATTAATGAGTTTAAGTCTTCCGCATTACTTTCTGTTGATATTATATTGAAATGTTAAGGTTTAGATTGGTTGGTTTGCTCACATAGGAGGGTAAGTGTGGGTGCCAGTCGCGGCCCGAATTTGGATCGTGACACTTCTCTAGTATTAAAATAGAATTTAAAAATTATTAATTTTAATGAGTCTTTACATGCGTATGATGTGATTCATATATAATGAGGATATGGAGGCAATCACTTCATAGAGGAAACATAATGTTAATTTCAATTTTCTTCATGTTTAATTCGCAGTGTCTATATTCTAAATTTAATCGGATAAAATATATTTTTATCGTCGTTAACGTTTTAATCAAATATTATTTTGCCAATTCACTCGATTTCAAATTTTTAACTTGTAAATATTCTAAAAATAAAATTTTAAGTATTTATAAATTTATATAATCTAAACTTTACTCCTCTATTGTATTTTTTGAATTTTCTGATTTTTTGTTATTGAGAAATCAAAAAGATGTAAAAGAAATAAACAAAAAAGAACCAAGGAAAAGAAGGAAATGTAGAAAATGAAAAAAAGAAAAAGGAAAAAGACACCAATTAAAAAGTTTTGACAGATAAGCTAAAAAGAAATTAAATACGGCTTTTATTTTTTACTTTTTTGGCCCTCTAATTTTTCTCTCTTTCATTGCTTTTGTCTTCCATTCTTTCCCTCTAAATTCTAGTTCATTTCCCAAGACTCAAAATATTTCTTTTATTTGTTTTTGTAAAAATATATGTAAGTTCTTTTACTTTTCATCTTTATTTTCTTATCTTTTGTCCTTGTTTAGATCATTTCCAACTATCTTTATTTTATTTTCTATTTGCTATATTTGGAAAGTAAAATAGAAAATAAGTTCTCCAACTACTTTCTATTTAATTCTCTATTCTTCAATTATAGATAGGTGAATAGTAGTTCTCTAATTGGAGAATTACTATTCACCTCTCTATTTTACTTTTTGGTTATTATAATATTATTTTTATTATATTACTAATTTAATCTTTATTATTTGTAATTATTTTCTAATGCAATATAACATTTAATAAGTTACTGTTGAGATTCGGTAAAATCTTTTTACTTTTTTTTAATCTAAAAATAGTTTATAGTATTTAATTTTCTTTCAAGTCTAGAATTTAAATTAATTACAAAATAATTAGAATTATTTTAGGTTAGTATCTAGAAGGATTCTCTTTTAAGAAGGATTCTCCTTTAAGAAGGATTCTCCTTTAAAAGGAATTCTCCTTAATTATTTATAAATCGGGATGTAGTCTTCTATTTAAATCAATGCAAGAATTACTACAAACTCTTATCATTCATTCGCTCTTTAATTTCTCTTTCTAGTCTTTCATTCCATAACAGTGCTACCAGAGCGTTACATTGATCTTTATGGATCTGTGAGTTTGTTGAAGAAGAACTTTCATTCACTTTTAATTCAGATTTATTTTTAACCCACTTTTAACCCATCCTTTTATTTTTAACGCAAGACTAGTTTTAACCCGTGCTTTTTATTTTTAACGCACAACTATTTTTAATCAATTTTTAATCTATATTATTTTGTACCTTATTTTTCAAGCAATGACAAACAATACTCTTTCTTTCAATGCCCCACAAACCTTCAATATTGAATACTATCAAATTTGGACAGTTAAGATAAGTCTTATCTTGAGGCTTATGATTTGTGGAAAGCTGTAATAGATGACAAACCCATACTACAACTCACTAAAGAATCTTCTGATGCTGAAATCAAAATTTACTCAGAAGAGTAAATAAAAAAAAACACAAAACCAAAATTTTAATTCAAAATTCAGTTACGCATTCAATCTTTTCTAAAATCATTGCACGTGAGACAACAAAAGAAGCTTGGGAAAAACTTGAAAAGGAGCACCGAGGAAGTGAACGAGGCAAACAAAATTAAATTCCGTATTTGCAAAAAAGATTTTGAATCTCTTAGGATGCAAGAGGATGAGAGTATCACTAATTATTCTGATAGAATTTCCTTGATTGTCAATAGAATCAGGTTGTTTGATGAGGATTTTAAAGATAATAGAATAGTTGAAAAGATTCTTGTAACTATTTCCGAGAGATTTGAGTCTAAAACCTCTACTTTGGAAGAATCAAAAGATATTTCTACCATTTTTCTTGTTGAATTCATAAGTGCTCTTCAAGCACAAGACCAAAGAAGAGCTTTCAGACAAAATAAAATTATCGAAGATATCTTTAATGCAATCTATCAAAAAAGAAAAGTTGATTATCCTCCTTGCAAATATTGCAAAATGAAAACACGTTTGAAATTTTTTTGTTTGTGGAGATCTGATGCGGTATGTGGAAGTTGCAAGCAAACAGGTCATGTTACAAAGTGTTCAAATTCAAAGACACTCAAGATAAATCACAAGCATTATTAGTAGAAGAAGAATGTGAAGATGAATTCTATTAGAAGATATTTTTGAAGAATAATTAAGTGTTCAAACTCAAGTTAGATAAACCAACTTGAGTTTGAGGGGGAATGTTGAGATTTGGTAGAATCTTTTTACTTTTTTTTTGTCTAAAAATAATTTATAGTATTTAATTTCTTTCAAGTCTAGGGTTTACATTAATTGCAAAATAATTAGTTTTATTTTAGGTTAGTATATTCTCTTTTAAGAAGGATTCTCCTTAAGTATTATAAATAGAGATGTAGTCTTCTATTTGAATCAATGCAAGAATCAATATAAAGAGTTATCATTCATTCTCTCTTTAATTTCTCGTTCTAGTCTTCTGTTCCATAACAGTTACTACTTCTGCCAAATAATCATCTTTTAAAAAAAAATTCACTTTAAATATGTAACTTAAAGTTATTTTAAGACGAAATGATCTGGTGGACCCTTGTACTTGTATAGGATTGTATTCTGGATACTTCTACTTACCCTTTTGTCATCTGACCTACCCAAAACAGCATTTTAAACACTTTTTTTGTTGTGGCATCGCGCGTGTTGCACAAACCACGTACATGTTGGCCAAAACTAAAAAACAATAATCCACGTATGATATTGAAATCCACGTGGTAAATCTGACAGCTAAGAGTAGTCCAACCTCAGCGGATTTTTCAAAACTTTCATGACTTTTTCTTTTCTCCTCTTCTCCTCTCTGTGATTTCTCCACTAAAAATTGTTTGTGATTTGCCATAGATTTTCTCATACGAAGCTCAGTTCCACTCCGATTATCGTTGTATCTTCTTGCATTTGTGTTAGTTTTCAATTTTTTTCACTTTCATGTGCAATCTGTTTAATTAGAGGATCAATTGTCATTCGATTTTCTAATTTTTTGGGAATTTTACTTTGGTTTTGGTGTGATGTTTGTGCTATACGCTTTCTTAGTTGATTAAAGACGTCAACTGACTTCAATGACATGTTTCTTGAATTCGAGTAGATTCTAGGATTTTTTTCGTAAAATCCCAATTTCGACTAAAATTAATATTTTATTTCTAGTCAATTGTCTTGGGTATTGATATTGTTAGTGTTCCATTGCTACAACAATTATTGTTATGGTAAGTTAATGGCTTTAATTATTACTAGAATTTCTTAAAAATGTTAGGGCTTTTTGTGTTACAGTCGTGGTAAGTTTATGCCTTTAACTGTAGTTATTTTTCATGGTAAGTTCATGCTTGTTTTTCCCCTTTAACTGTAGTTATTTTTTTCCTAGTAATTTTATGCCTTTAAGTTTTAACTGTAGTTGTTTTTCAATGTGGGGGATGTTTTGTATCTGATCCTACTTTAAAGTATGTCAATAGAATAACTAGTGTTGAAAAGATTAATATAGATGTAGATGAGTTGCATATTATGTTGCTTCTAAAATAGCATTGGAATTGGATGTTAAAAACATTGAGACAATTGGATGTAGAGTCAACAAGAAGGGTATTTTGTACATGTTAAATATTGATTATGATGTTTTAACATTTCTTAATGGTTTGAAGGGTGTTAATTTTGTTGATGTATATGTTGTACATCCCATTAGTATATATTTAGTTGTTAAGGAGACACTTGAATTACCTGGCACTAATGCGGATGTGCCCTCATCTCCACAAAAAGATAATGTTGATGTGTCCTCCTCCCCACATAAAAATAGGGTTGATCTATTATCCTCCCCATAAATAGATAGGGATGATGTGTCTTCATCTCAACCATTTGTTGAAAATGAAAATAAGGATTTAAACCAAAATCAGTCCCCTTTAGCTGAAGAGCAGTCCCCTATAGTTGAAGAACAAGCTCCTGCTCGTAGAGTTGAAGAACATTCTGATTCTGATTCACTCTATGATGTTGATGGAAATATTGATGATTTGAGTGATTTGGATTAAGTGTTTATTCAAGCTAGGCAGTCTAACATTCAAGAACAAGTTAAAGAGAAGGCTGATAGAGTAAATCTAGATGAGATATCATCTAGTCCTATAGGTATAAATGCTGGTTTTGAAGACATTTATAAGGAGAGAAGGGATAGATTTGAAGAAAATTTGGGTGGTGATGACCCTTATTTTTATAGCTCGGATCCTAGTAGTGACATTAGTGAAAATGAAGGGGATCATGTTAAGGATGATAAGTGGTAGATCCAGCACCTACGAAGGAAAGTAAAAAGGTCTACTTTGATCCAATTGCTGAAAAGGTTTATTTTCAACTGTATATGGTATTATTGAATAATATTGAGTTCAGGGAGATACTGCAAACTTACTCTATTCAGAAGGGTGCTAATATTAAGTTGAAACCTAATGAGAAGGAAAGGGTAAATGCACATTGTACGAAAAAAGATTGTCCTTGGCATATTCTTGGATGTATTGATGGTAACACAGGAATCTTCAGTGTTAAAACATATTTTCCAGTACACAAGTGTTTTAAAAGAACAAGAAACAAACATGTACCCCCATTTGGATTAGTAAACACTACAAAGAGAGGATTATGAGTGAGCCTACCATCAAACTACATCAGATTCAGTCTTTGATACAAAAGGAGTATGGTTTGTATGTTAGTAAGACAAGTTGTCAAAAGGCAAAACTGAGAGTTATGAATGAACATCTGAGAGATTTTAGAGAGGAGCTTTCTAGGTTGTATGATTATGCTGAGCAATTAAAGACCACAATTCCTGGAACTACTGTATCTATTAGGATATCCAAGAACACAATTTCAGGAAAAGAGGTGTTTATAAGCATTTGTATTTGTCTTGGTTTCTAAAAAATGTATGGAAAGAAGCGTGTAGAAGGTTATTGATTTAGATGGTGCATTTCTTAAAGGTGGATGTAAAGGTGAACTGTTAACTTGCATTTCCAAAAATGAAAATAATCAGATGTACCCTATAGCATGGGCAGTAGTTGATAAAGAAACCAAGGAGACATGATCTTGGTTTCTCAAGTGCATCAGACATGATTTTGAGCTTACAGAAGGTGAAGGACTAACAATGATAACTGATATGCAGAAGGTATTACTATATTATTTGTTAAATTTATTCTTTCACTTTTGAAGTAATGGATATTTAACATTGTTGTATTCAAATATTTTTTTGACAGGGTCTTCATCTTGCAGTTATTGATGTATTGCCAAATGCTGAAATAAGATGGTGTTCTAGGCATATATGGGAAAACTGAAAGAAAGACTAGAGGGGTGAAGAAAGGAGAAAAGATTCTGGCAGGTTGCTTGGGCACCATTTGAGGTACTTTTACAGTCCAAACTTGATGATTTAAGTGAGTTAGGAGAAGACATTATAGAAGCTCTATTAAAGTATAACAAGGAAGCATGGTGTAGGGCATATTTTAAAGAACATAGCAAGTATGATGTGATTGAGAGCAACATGTGCGAACTTTCAACAGTTGAATTTTAGGTGCTAGGTTCAAATCAATAATCACTATGCTAGAGGAAATAAGAGTCAGAGTTATGGAAAGAATGAATCAAATGAGAGAATTTTTAGAAAAATGGATTACTGATGTATATCACCTATGGCTATGGATAATCTTAGAAAAGATGCTGAAATTGCAGATAATTGTGAGGTAAGGTTTAATGGTGATCTTGTCTTTGAGATTCATGATCCACTATATAAACATGTTGTTGACTTAAAAAAGAAGGTGTGAAGTTGTAGGTCATGTCAATTAAAGGGAATTCCTTATGGCCATGCACTTACAACAATTCATTTTAAGGATTGGGTTGTTGATTCATTTGTCTACCACTGGTATAAAAAGAAAACATACCTGAAAGTATATAATAGATTTATTCAACCTATGAAAAACATGAAGATATAGCCAAAAAGTGATAGACCAGCCATTGAACCACCTAAAATTACAGCCATGTCAGGAAGACCAGGAAAAAATAAGAGAAAGATAGTGATGAGCCAGTTAAGAAGAAGTTTGGAAAGGCTGGAAGGAAGAAAAATGAAATGTTCTGTGTAAGACTTTTGGACTTAACAAGAAAGGATGTCCAACTCTAGTAAGTTGTGTTTTAATATCTCTTTGTTACTGAATTTTACTCTTGTTAAACTTTGGTAGGTTGTGCTTTAATGTCTCTATGTTTGTAGAAAAATGTTGATGTTGAAATAAGTGATACAAGTGCTGGAACATTAAATATTGCTACTGGAACAAGTGTTGCAATTGCTGGAAATGTTGCAACTTAGATTATACATATGTTGATGCTGCAATCGGAAGACAGTCAAGTGTAAATGCAGGTCCAAGTGCAGTTTTAAGAGCAGGTCTAAGTATAAGTTGCCATGTGCAGGTCCAAGTGCAAATCCAATAGCAGGCCTAAGTGATGGTTGCACTCCTAATGTAGCTCCAACTACAAGTTGCACTCCATGTGCAGGTTCAAGATCAGTACCAAGAGCAAGTCCAAGTGCAAGTTGCACTCAAAAATCAACTTCTAGTGCTGCTAGCCAAAAAAAAAAGACTAGCACAATTTTGAAAGGTGGTGCATCTCTTGCTTATTAGAAACCAAGACTAAGAAAAACAAAGATAGCTGGTTATGGTCTCTTATTTTGATCAAGTGGAAGTGTAACCAAGAGAGTATGTATTTTATCATTTAAACACATTAAATTGGTTTAATTGATAATAGTTCATCTCTGAGTTAAGTCTCTTGTTGTTCTCTCAGTCTGAAATTCTGATTGGGTATTACATAGTGGTACATTGACAAGTTCAACTCCTACCACTATTGATCTTGGTTACAAACCCAATGGACTAAGGTGGAAGGGAAGAGTTGCAATTACTTAAAGGCAACTACGAGAGGAAAGTTACAGAAGCACTAAAGGCACACCAAGCACTCAAGGCACACCAAACATTCAAGGCACTCAAGACACACATTAAATTTCACTTTATTTAGCTTAATAACATGATCTCAACTAACTTTATTTTGATTAATGACTTGATCCCATTTGTTTTAGTTGTAATGTTTTGTATATAAATTTGTGTTAAATTGCTATTGGGAAGACTTTGTTTTTCTTGTAGGAATTCGTGTTTGAATGAAGTTGTTATTCTGATTTCTGAAGTAAATGTAGACAATTTCATTATCAAATAACACATAGTACAAATTAATATATCTTAAAAACAACAGCTACAAACCAAATAACACAATAACAGTGATATCAATACTATTGTTTGATCCTTGTCATCCTTGCTTTCATTGTCTTCTATGTGTTCCTTGTCTTCCTTGTCCTGAACTCGTTGATGAATTGTTGATGTTATATTGTTCTTGGCATGTTGGATCATTTGCATCAGCCCATCGAAAGAATCCACGCCCATTACCGGATGAATATTTTTGACAGCCTCAAAACATTCTTCCAGGATTAGTTGGTGTTCTTGATGTCTTTAGTTCAACATATGTTCCACAATAGTAACATCGAATCGTCATCATGAACACCAACAAAAATACAATAGAATCAAACACAAAAAAAAGAGACAAGTACATTGAAGGAAAAATAAAAGGCACCAAAAATAAAAGAAACTTTTTTTGCGGAGACAAGATTGAGAGAAAAAAAAAAGAAAAAAGCTCAAAAAGGCACTAACAATGGTGTTGAGTCAATTAAAGATTTAGAAATGGCCTTTAAAGGTCAAAATCTGACCGTTTGTGCCTTTTTAAGTCGTCTCACGCTCGTCCTTTGAGTGAATCACATGCTCCATGTGGTTGCTTTCCATATAGGATGTCACATCAAATAAAATGTTTAAAATGTTGTTTTGGATAGGTTCAGGGGTCCAGATGACAAAAGGGTAAAAAGGAGTATCCAGAATACAATCCTATACAAGTACAAGGGTCTACCAGACCATCCCGCCTTATTTAAGTCTCTAATATTTATAATTATTTTCTAAGTAATATAACATCTAAAACATATTATTGGTTTTTTAGTTTTGGTTGTTTTAAATATGTTGTTTAGATTATAATTATTTTTCATTATGAAATATGCATAAAATTTACATGATAATTCAAACAATCTAATTTTTAAGTTATAGTGATAAATTATTAAACTACACTTTTTAAATAACATGAAATATTTGATTCAATAGTTCAAAATGGAATATGGGAAGTAAATTAGTACACAAAATAATTGAATACAAGATAAAATTATTAGTTTATACAATTTTTAGCTACACATTGGCTTTTTAGATAAGGTTTCGGAAAGCAGTTTTTCCGACAAAAAATGCTCATTTTAAACTCAATAATACATTCATAGAACATTTATGAGAGTAACGTAATAGTCTTGAAAGTTGAATATTCATGTAAGATTTACAATAAACTTTATGATAATACAATATTTATGATGCAATTATATTTCATCAATGATTTAACTTTTATTTTAATTGTTCGTTAATATGTATTATATATAATATTTATTACAATTTATGATATTTAGAATAATATATAATTTTGTATTAAATAAAACTTTTGAAAATAAATAAATTTTGTATTACATAAAGATTATACAGTAATTATTTTCAAAAAGAAGAAATGATTTATAGTATGAAATAAGAAAATAAAAATTAAATAGAAATGATAATATAATATTGAAAAAAAGAACTTATTTTTAAAAAGTAAAATAGAGAATTCGGTTGAAGTTGATTGTCTAAAAATATAGAGAACTCTATATTTATAGAGTAAAATAAAGGATATGATTGGATATGACCTTAAGAGGAATTCTCCATTCTCTTCTATTAATTTTACTTTATCAGAAGTTGTGAATACATCTATAAAATATGATACCTTTATATATAATTCTCTATTTTCTTCTACTAATTTTACTTTATCAGAAGTTGTGAATACATCTATAAAATATAATATTTTTATATATAATTACATTCACAAATTTACGTAGTTTACATTCTATGTATCTCTTAAAATTAAATATACAAATTTGTGCAATTTATATTCGAAACAACTTGATTTCACTTTTTTAATGTGTTGTCTACTTTTTTGAAATAATAAAGAGGAGATTTTTTTTTAAACAAAACAGATAAGATAATACAAATTAAAATGTAACATATTATGCAAGAAAAACGTTCTTTTAATTTAACTTTGAAATAATTCTGGATATTAATTCAAAATTTATTTTTTCATATAATTAAATATATACAAACTTATGCAATTTATATTTGGATACCTCTCTCACCTTCTTGTCTAATCGCCTTTTTTCTTTTTGCTTTTATAGGGTCCCAATTTTGAATCATAAATTGTTGCTTACAAAACCTGAAAAGAAATAAAATATATGTTTTGTTGAATGCCTTGAATCGGACCCGCTACAAACAGAAAGGACGGGGCCAATTTATTGGTGAACCACGTAAATCTGTTGTCTTGTTTTTCGCATTTATATTTTCTCGTATTATCTCAAATTCCGCACAACATATATGTTAGTATATGTTTGTAAAATCAATACAAATTATAGCATAAAAGTGTGAACAAATGAAAGATAAAAAAGACATGGGAAGGAAATTATATAGGGAAAATACATACAATTCCTCTGAACTTGGTTTGAAAATTCTTTCTCGTACTTAAACTATATGGGCATTTAAATATTCCCCTTAACATCTTTGAAAAAAATTAAAAATCACCCTAGAGGATGACATGACAAAGAGAGTGAATTCACTCTCCTAATAGCGTGTGAAAGAGTTAAAAAAGAAAAAACATAATAAAATCATACAAATAACATTTTTATTGGTCAATATATAATAAATATTTTAAATATTATTTTTCTTAATATATTAACTTATATTAAAATATATGAATAATTTTACTGGTCCATAAAAATTTTAACTTCTATCCTCTTTAGTTTATTGTCTTCACCATTGAAGCATCATTTTTTCCTCCATCTTCACCTTTAACTCTATTAACTATTTCAATTTCACAATCTCTTTAGTAATCAACAAAACCCAACACCACCATCTTATTATTGACATCAATTTCACACATAAATTTTATCGATTTTCACCGGAGCGAAAATATTTGCTAGTTTGCCGGACTTTGCGGAGGTAGAATAAGTGATTTTTTTTATTTTTGATTTTTTTTCAAAGACGCAGACAGTGATGATAGATCCTTTATCTCTCTGGTGTTGGGGTTTACCAAATAAGACGCGAAAGAAAGAGAAAGCGGTTGATTGTTGTTGTTTTGTTGCTTCATCTAAGAGTTTCGAAGATCACTATTAATGGTGTTTTAAGGAAGAAGTGATGGTGAAATTGTGATTCTGTTGTTTGTTGGTGCTTTGGAGAATCTAATAATGGAGCTTCGGCGGTGATTTGAGAGTTACGATGAAAAGAGTTTGGATGGTGGACGTAGTTGAAAAATATGGAAAGGGGAAAAATAAACATTAAAGAGTTAAACCTGGTGAAGAAGAAAGAAGTAAGGGGATGGGTGGGGGCCGGGTATGGGATAAAATAAAAATGGGACAATATTTTTAATTTTAATTTTAAAAAATGCACTTTGAGTTAATTAATTAGTGTAAATTAATTTTAAGAAGTGTTAATGAAAAATGGTGAAAATAATTAATGACGTGGTACTGATATGGCGTTGTTGTGACACTTACATTTCTATGATGTGGCAAGTGAGAGTGGGATACTAATTTCAGAGTGATTTTTAATTCATTTCAAAAATGTTAAGGGGGTATTTAAACGTCGATATAGTTTAAGTGCTAAAGTAAATTTTTGAACTAAATTCAGGAGAGTTTTTATGTCTTTTCTCAATATATATATACACATATATATAAGCTTTCAAACATATAAGGTAATTTTTACGGATTTGGAATAATATTAAATGTGTAAATAAATGGTAAGACATTGAATTCGAATATGACTTTCAATATGACAACGTTGTTGGAAGACATTTTTAAACTTTTTATACGGCAATGTTAGTGGAAGACGTATTTAAATAGCACTAACTATCATATTTAGTATATTGTATTTTTTTTAAAATAATAAAACGGAAGAAAAAATTAGAAAATTGAGAAAATAGATAAATTTATTTCCCAATCAATGAGATATGCTACGTCAGCGGGCTTATGATCTCCCTTTATATAAATATATAGATTGATTGATTTTCATTTTTAATATTCGTAAGTTTCAGGCTTTTCATTTTCATATAAACCTTCATATATTTAATTGGAAGCTTTGAAATGTCTTTTGGTATTCCTACTTTTTTATCTATAAAATCTTTTTTTTTTCATTTCATGAGTCCCATCCTAGATCATCCTTTTCATTCTATAATAAAAGCAATGAAGCAGTTATATAATCATTGTAATATTGGATTTATACTTTAGTTTCACTCAATGAAAAAGACTTTACAATTTTGATTGGCAAAGAAAATGTCGACAAGAATTCAGAAAATTATGCATTTGTTTCCTCTATATTGTTACACTTAAAAAGTTTTAAAAATGATGTGTATGTCATATTTTTTTCTTCTCTTGTTATTTTATGTTTTTTTTAAAAAAAATTGGACTTCTTTAATTTAATTTTTTATGAATCTGTTCATTAGTTTCAACTCTCATTTTTTTGCCTTCAAATGTCATGTATAACTCATCACACATGTTCTAATAATATTTATACTTAAAAAATATATTTATACAAATTAATATGACATACACGCATAACACATAACGCATGTACTGTAGACGAGTTACCTTGAAAGCATGAAACTCTCTAACTTGAATGTTGAATTAGTATAATACCTCTAACAAAAAATAGCCCCTATCTTAAAATTCAAATTACAAGAATACCCTTATAACCTAAATATCCTATTTTATTTAGAGAAAACAGAATTAGAGAAAACACTGTTTCAAAGAAATGTTGCCATCATTTAGGGTGTGTTTGGTATAAAGGAAAATATTTTTCTAGAAAATGTTTTTCTTAAAAATAAGTACATTTTAAATTTGTTTTCTCATGTATAGTTAGTTAATAGAAAATATTTTCGGAAAACATTCATTAGTATTTGATTTATGAAATTTTTCCTTTTAGATAATATTTTTATGTTTACTAGAGTAAAAATAATTTTTGAATTGAAATTAAAAATATATTTTTTAAAAGTTAATTTTTTTAGAGTAGGGTTGTGTGTTAGGGGTGCGCTTGCACGGGGGGTGGGTAAGGATCGAGGGTAGGCGTGGGGTGAGGTGAAAATAAAAATTTTAAATTCAAAATATTTTTTAAAAACAAATTTTAAATTTATTTTTGGGTGGGTGGGTGGGTTGGGGGCTTGCGGGAGGGGGGGAGGTAGTGAGGAGTGATGGAGGGGCGGACTCACCCTATACCGTCGGGGTGCATGTGCACCCGGTAGCTTCTCTAAAAAATCATGTGTATATATGTATATCTATATTGAAAAACTAATAGAAAGTAATATATATTCAACAGTGCATCCATAAAAAACATAAAAGTGCTCTGGACAATTGGTAGAAGGGAGAGATACCACCCTCTAGATCAGGGTTTGAATCCCACTTAAAACTAATTTTATTTGAAAGCTTAAACTTTATATTTGAGCTATGTTATATAGTTGTGCACAGAGGGAGTATATACATTGTTGATGAAAAAAAACAAGAAAATTTGTGCAAATTAAAAAGGTGACATATAAAATAGGATAGAGGGAGTAAAAAATAACTAATGATTATTGACAAGTGGATCTTTATAAAACTTATATTAGTTATATATATATTAAAGTCGGATCCGGTTCCTCTCCATTTCTCTTCTCTCCATTTTGCCCAAGTTCTTATTTGGATTAATGACACATGTCATAGGTTAAAATAAATGGTTAAGATTTAATTTATCAAAGTAAACCTCTAACCATGATTTAGATAATAAATATATTATATATCAAGTATTAAAATTATTATAATCTCACAATCTTAGCAACATATTATTTTGTCCATAAATATAGGTAAAAAAGTTTTCTTCCTATTATTTCTTTTTAGGTAGGATTTTTTTTAATTTTTATTTTATATAATATTTTTTTTTTATCTAATTAGAAGAATAATTAACTGAATAGAAGTATGGAAAGATTACAATAGAAATACTATATAAAAGAAAAATAAAAAAAAGATCCTACGTAAAAAAAAATAGAAAGAAAACTTTTTTACATAAATAATATGCAAAAAATAATATGTTGCTAAGATCGTGAGATTATAATAGTTTTGGTACTTGATATATAATATATTTATTAACTAAATCATGGTTAGATGTTTATTTTGAAAAAATTAAATCTTAACCATTTATTTTAACCTGACATGTGTCATTAATTCAAATAGGAACTTGAGAAAAATGAAGACAAGAGAAATGAAGAGAAGCCAGATCCAATAAAATCACCCAGCATTGATAATAAGTTGACATAAGTACATTGTTGATGGAAAAAACACAAAAATTCTGATTGAAAGAGTTTTAATATACAAATTAATCTCAAATACTCACATTCACTTTAGCTATTATTAGCATTTAACAGGATTCCAAATTAAAATATTTAAGCTATGTTTATATACGTGTGCATTCAAAACTTTTAAATTCTGGATTTGTTTCTGAGTGAAGGTAGGGTAAAAAACAAAAAAAATATTAAAGTTGAAAAATATTTTTTAAAATAGATTTTAAATTTATTTTTTCAACAAAAACATTTAATTTTTTCAAAAAAAATTGTTAATTGAAATTGAGAAAAGTTTTGAAAGAAGTCTTAATTTTTGAAGAAAAATGAGTTTGATTTGGAAATTTCCTTGACCATATGCCTTTTTTGACTTAACTCTAAGAGATGACACATTTCTTTTTAATATATATTTCTTCAACAAACCTTGAGTCGCCTCTTTAATTTCTTATGGCTATGGTCATTCCTGTGTATTAAAAGAGTTTATCATCTAGAGCTGTTAATATGTGCTAGCCTATTTTATTTGGATAAATTCATATAAATTTTCATATTTTACAGGTCAAATTGGGTTAGCTTATTTTTTGCGTGCGTGAGAAAATGGTTGGCTCAATCCATAAGTGTGTGGGCTACAGACTTGTTGGGCCAGTATATTTTTTAAAAAAAATATTATTTTATAATTATTAAATTCAATTATAGATTATAATTTAAAAATATTATCATAAATATCAAAAAAAAAAATATTACATGATTTTAATGTTCTACTTGTAAATCAAATGGACAAATAAATATCTTTATAATATTTATTAAGTTTTTTTTCAAGTAAAAGTATAAATATCTAAATAGAAATATTAATCTAACTGTTTTGAGTATGGATCTCTTTAATTTTAATTTTAATATTATATTATATTTTTTGATTAATTTTTATTGGCTCATGGGCCGATCCTACTGATATTTCTCAAGCTCCAGAAATCAACAAACTTATTCAGACCGAGCTAAAAAGTTCTTTTTTTGAAATGAGTTCCAAAAATCTTAACCCAACCTTATTAAATTTCATATTAGGTCAGACCTAGTCTATATTAACGGTTTTATGACCATCTCCTCTTATAAAAAAATAATTATTAGATTATTTTTTTTTATTTATTTAGTTACATCTTTAGACAAATTTGCGTGTTTTAAAACAAGTTAGGAAGGAAAAATTAGGAGCAAGGTATGTACTTTGTATGCTCTATAATTAGTTCATATTAGGAGAAGGAGAAGGAGAGTATAACTGTATTATTTTAATGAGTGTACTATGTTGATTTTTCTATCTTTTAAATTATTAGGTACACTGCATCTATATATATTAACACATTACAATAAAAATAATTATTAACGATATTTAATTTTTAATTATCGTTAAATATGTATTTTTAGTAATAATTGTAACTTTTTGTATAAGTCCCTAAAAACCTTTGGTGATATTGGTTCTAATGATACTTAACTAATGCCAGTAAGTATTTTAACACTCTTTATTAATGTATTTTTAGTAATAATTGTAACTCTTTGTATAAGTCCCTACAACCTTTGGTGATATTGGTTCTAATGATAATTAACTAATGCCAATAAGTATTTTAACACTCTTTATTAATGTCAATATTTAATACCGCTAAAAGTTATTTTTGTTATAGTGATAGAAGTCATTGGGTATATATACTCACTTCTTTCTTTCTACTTTATTATATAACTCTTAAATTCATATTGATATATTGTTTTGAATATAGATGGAAGCTTAAAGGAATTGGAGGAATCATCAGAAGGGACAATGGTGACAGAGAACCAAGCAAGGTATGCTTTTAATACTGTTATTATCAAAAGTGAATGTTGTAAAATGAAAATATTTATCAACAAAAGATGCAGAATGAAAATTGTAGAACCTAATATTGTATATTGTTTAGTGGACTTTTAGCTAGCGTTTGGCCATAGATTTTCAAATATTCTTGGCAAATATTATTTGAAAGAAAATTTGGGTGAAATTTCACCATGTGCTTGGCCATAAAATTTGGGAAATATATTTCATTTTTTTAGAAAAATATAATTTATACACACAAGTTTTAAAAACTATCAAAACTAACTAAAAGTTTGTATTACAAGTCAATTGAATGTTAGTTATAACAATAACAAATAATGTCCATGACACTGAAGCAATGTGGTAATTTGGAGTGAGTGCAACAAGAATTATTTCATACATCGTGAAGTAGATAAAGTACATGACTTTGTTACCTAAAGCCAATTTTTAATAATTTTCATCAACAATCATATCATTATTTAATATTCACTAAATATTTCATCACTATTTTGGTGTTCACGTAAAAAATGATGTAATACAACGCAAGCAAATACTAGAGAGGGTGTTTTTGTAAAAGATAAAAGATTGGGGTAAAATTTTAATTTTTAAAATATCCCAAATGATATTTGGCCCAAATACTAGAAAAAACTAGTATTTAGAAATTTGAGATATTTGCCAAAAATATTTGCCAAATAATAACAAATTGTATGAACAAATATTATTTGTCAAATTTTTCCCAAATATTATTTGAAAAATTTATGGCCAAACGGGTCCTTAAGGTAAGGAAAATTGAAGAAGCTAATAAAGTACAGAGTGGAGGAAATAAAAGATTATAAATTGAAGAAGCTAATAAAATGAATTTACTTATAGAATACTCACTGAAAAAACATTTGCGTTTGAAGACGTTGATAAACATTTCGATGGGTGTAAGTACTCTTGCAGAACACTAATTTGGGTGGAAATCTCTGAAAAACTGAAACATTAAGAGTGTGTTTGGTATGAAGGAAAACATTTTCTGGAAAATGTTTTTCAATTTTCTCATGTTTGATTGGGGTAAAAGTTTTGGAAAATGTTTTTCAAATCAACTCATTTTCCTCAAAATTAAGGAAAATGACTTTCCTTCAAAAATTAAGGAAAACATTTTCCAAAGCTCTCCTCCAATTTCAAATTACATTTTTTTTTTGGGAAAACATCAATTTTTTTTTAAAAATATTTTCAATTTCGAAATTTTATTTTTTCACCCGATCTATGATCACCCTCCCCCCTCCCCCAACACCACCCCCTTCCCAAAAAATTAATTTTGCCTTTTTAAAAATATTTTCAACTTCAAAATTTTATTTTTAAGCTCCTACCTCCCTCCCCCCGGGCAGCCCACCTACCCACCCCTACCAGCCCCCTCACCCCCACCTCCATTCCCCCAAAAAATTAATTTTATTTTTTAAAAATACTATCAACTTCAAATTTTTATTTTATCACTCCTACCCCTCCCTTTGCCCCCCTACTACCCCCCATCACCATTACCCAGAAAAAATTATTTTTAAAAAATATTTTCAATTTCATAAATTATTTTGTATTCTAATAAAAATAAAAGATATTCCTCAAAAATATTTTTCATTCATAAATCAAACACTAAAAATCATTTCCAGAAAATATTTTCTACTCACCAACCAAACATGAGAAAATAAGTCAAAAATCCACTTGTTTTCCAGGAAAACATTTTCTAGGAAGTTTTCCATGGAAAATGTTTTCCTGGAAAACAAGTGGATTTTTGACTTATTTTTTCATGTTTGGTTGGTGAGTAGAAAATATTTCTGGAAATGTTTTTTAGTGTTTGATTTATGAATGAAAAATGTTTTTGAGAGACATCTTTTAATTTTACTAGAGTGAAAAATAATTTATGACATGAAAATATTTTTTAAAATCAAAATTATCATTTTTTAGGGGGGTGGTGGGGGTGGGGTGGGGTGGGGGGAGGGGGAGGGGAGGGGAGGGGATAGGAGTGAAAAAATAAAAATTTGAAGTTGATAGTATTGTTAAAAAACAAAATTAATTTTTTGGGGGATTGGGGTGGCTGGGGGCTGGTAGGGGGGCTGGCCAGGAGGGGGAGGGGGAGGGGTAGGAGTTTAAAAATAAAAATTTGAAGTTGAAAATATTTTTAAAAAGCAAAATTAATTTTTTAGGGAGGGGTGGGGGTTGGGGGAGGGGGTGACCAGTGGGGGGAGGGTCAAGGATTAGGTGAAAAAATAAAATTTTGAAATTGAAAATATTTATTTAAATTGATGTTTTTCCCAAAAAAAAATTAATTTGAAATTGGAGGAGAGCTATGGAAAATGTTTTCCTTAATTTTTTAAGGGAAGTCATTTTCCTTAATTTTAAGGAAAATGAGTTGATTTGAAAAATATTTTACGAAACTTTTATCCCAACCAAACATGAGAAAATTGGAAAATATTTTCCAGAAAATGTTTTTCTTCATACCAAACACACTCTAATTATAGATGTATTTTACTCCTTCCGTCCAATAATACTATTTTGAAATGTTTAAAAATACTTATTCACTTTATCGAATTAAGGGATAATTTTACACCTAGTTCCTAATTTTCCCTCACCATTAACTATAGTCATTTGTCTATTACATTATTCAAAAAAACATTGTACTTATTCTATTCGAGGGATGATATAGTAAAACTAACATTCTATTTATAATTTATTTAAATAGTTTGCAAAGTCAATAATAGACATGTATTGTTGAATAGAAGGAGTATATAAGATGAATAATTATTAAGGATTCTACATATAGCTACGCGTACACGCGCAACACGTGCTGAAAAACTAGTACTATTAAAAGTGGAAACAAAAAAATTGAAAAATGAAAATCATATGTATAAGACTTAAGTTATACAGAACACCTTAAAGTTATTTGCATATTTCACTGCTTTCTATCAATTGAACACTTTTATTGTTCAAATTAATACCTATTAGACACTTTCCAATGCAATACAGATTTAGTGAACGTGTGGACTGATATTTTAGTTTTTTTTTGTTTTTTTTTTATCTCTTTCTTCATCTTTCTTTGTCTCTTTCTTCTTCTTTTTTCCAAAGCCGTAACTCTTCCAACACCACAACCATCCTGCCACTGCCCCGCCGCCTCCCCCACCACCATCTACTCTTCTCTTCAGCCATCTCTCCATCTCTCTTATCCTTGTCGAATTCATCTGAAGAACACCATTACATTTCCTCCATTTTCCTAAAATTTGGCAGTCATTATCATCTTTATTCACCGGGTAAAGATGGTACCCACACTATCACTACTCTATTCCTCCCTCCATCCCTCCCTTTGTTCTTCCTGAATAATAAATATCTAAACCCAAATGTATCATATTTTTTTAAAAACAGATCTGAAAAAATTAATAGTTTAATTAAGAGGAAGGACGACGATGACGGTGAGTGAACGGCCATAATATGAATAAAGGAGCTGCACATTTTTCACCCCTTGACCTTGATGATGCTTTGAACCTGCTCAATGACTCATTGATTATAAATCTCTCTATACTCCATTAATATATGATTGAAGTTGTGAATGAGTAAATTTCTTTAGCTCAACACAGTGAACGAATTGAAGGTCTTTCATGGTTTCAAAATAGATTTTCCTTTTCTTTTTTTTTCAAAATTCCACATGTAAGTCGTTAATTTGCCACGTCATCACGAGTATATTACACACATATAACACTTTTACCTGATTATCAAAAAAGTATTCAAATAATTCAAATTTGAATGGATAAAAATATTTAGTAGGTACTAATCTTAACTGAGGTATTCAAATAAAATATGAAAACAACTCTATACGACCTAAGCCTATATATAACATCATCATTATATTATGCTAAAAGTATTACCATTGACCCTTTCACTAAATACAAATATTATAAAATAACTATTTATTAAATATTAAAAAAACACTAATATTATAAGTAATATTTATGGATATAAATTTAAATACTCATTAATTATAGCTCTATTTTAAAATTACTTTTACATACCATTATATCATAAAAAGCTGTATATATTCAGAATGAATAGTCGAGAAATGTAACTTTCATTATTTTAGAGAAGTTATACAAATTTTATTTATTGTTGCACCTTGTAGGCATTACGTCTATTGGAATAACACCTCTTAGAAATTGATCGTCTTTTTATTCTCTAATAAATGCAAGGTTTGATTGTCATTTAACCCATATACTAAATTAAAACATTATAAATTTTTAATTAATTAAATATTAAATAATAATTATATCTTATTATATTAAAATATTAAATGTGGAAAAATGGTACGTCAAAAGTTGAAAGAGGAAAATAACCATAGAAAGTTGCTACACGTTTTCACCCTTTTAAAAATTAAATTAGTTACATTAAAAACTTTTTTGATATTATTTTCATTTCTCTCCTTGAATATACTAAGCACCATTTATATATATATATATATCAAAGACACGTGACACCCTTTTATGAGAGTAATTTTTTTTTCATTTTAAAATTAAATTGATATGTTTTTGAACACACTAATACAATGAAGAGCCCAATGTAGGAAATAATAATAAATATTTAGATTCTACCATATGTTTCCTACCAAGAAATTTTGTATAAATGCGCATATTTTTTATTTCAAGATTAAAGTATATTTTTGTTCTTTCCTTATTGATTATGCTCTTATTCTTTTCAGATTGAACAAGTTCTCAAATTGAAAACAAAACAACAAAAAAAAGAAAAAGAATGAAGACCATTTTGACTAATCTTTTTCTATTATTCATTTATTTATTATTATACTTTTTGATTTGTTAAAACATTCACCTTCATGACTCATATCTAAGGATCTATTGAATTGCTATTTTTTAATATTCATAAATTTCATATTTTTCATATTTATAACCTTCAAATATTTAATTTGAAACTTTAAAATATTTTTTTATATTTCAACATTTTTATCTGTATAATTCATTTTTTAATTTGATGAGACCCCTACCCAAGGTCATCCTTTTCATTCTACAATCAAAGCAATGAAGCACTTATATAATTATTGTGATACTTGATTCAAAATTTAGTTTGACTCGATGAAGAAGACTCTTCTATTCAATTGGTCATGGAAGAACTTGTCGACAAGAATTTGAAAAATTATGTAATTTTTCCCTCTATATTGTTATGCTTAAAGTCTTAAAAATGATATGTATGTTATATTTTTTTCTATGATTACTAAATGTGTTTTCTTAATATTGGACTTCTTTTATTTAATTTTTTATGAATCTATTTATCAGTTTCAACTAATATTATTTTTGACCTCCAGATGTTATGTGTAACTCATTGCACATGTTCTAATAATATTATTACTTTAAAATGTTTTTACACTAATTAATATGAAATACATGACAGAGGAAGTGGTTAAGATAATATTGATGTACCCAAAACCTTCAAATCTCTCTCTATATGTGTGTGTATTACACACATTTTGGGTATGAAGCTAATCGATGGAAAATGTTTTTACAAGCAAACCAAAAAGAAACAACAAGAAAATAGAAGACTACCCTATACAATAAAATTGAAAAACTCTGCTTTGTTCAAATTATAAAGCTCTTCTATTCAATATTTAACCCTCTTAAAAAGTGAAACTTAGAAAAGTAATTGCTGAATTGTGAGTATGAACTATTGAGGGAAAAAAGGTTTTCCAAGCAAAAGAAAATAAAAAGACTCCCCAATAAAATAAAATAAAACTTCATACCATTCTAATTTATATAGCACATCGGCCAACCGTTTAGCTATGAAAATTGTGAAATTTGTTAGAAAATATTTTAAAGTGAAAAATTATATTTAAAAATTGAACGAGTTGGAAATTCGGGAGAAGCAACACTCTTAGTCACTCTAATTCATTCTTGAAGACAAGTAGGGAAATTGAATTTTTTACTTCACTTTTATTTGCTTTCTCAATTAAATGATTCTCTCTGAAGAGAAGTGGACTTCTACCAACTTGACTTACATTTTTCCTTAAGAATTATATCTAGATAGTCATATATCTAATTTAATGCATGTTTCATCACTTAATTCTATTCTATAGAACTTGACTTAAATTTTTCCTTAAGAATTATATCTAGTTAATCATATACCTAATTTAGTGCATGTACCATCACTTAATTCTATTCTTTCCCATTTTTATTAGAGATGTATTAAACCATACATGTATCCTCGAGTTCCAAGTAACCAACAACTAGGAGATGTCATCCTTCCCATTCCATCTTAGCATAATGATAGAACAAGATCCAGATGGTTTCATTCTTCCTCCCAAATGTGAGCTACCCAATATTGAAGGCTCGAAACTTAAGATATTGTAAGAGGAATTTTAACCTGTATAGAACAACTGAGAATGAAAAATTAGAGGCCAATGCTCTTTACTTGTATGGTTTAGCTAAAACATGGTACCATTCATTAGTTTTGAGTAGGGGTATGATGACTTGGACCGAATTCAAAGAGGAGTTATGTGATAGATTTGCTGCGGAACACTTAGATGATATAATGGATGAATATAAATGGCTCGAACAAACTTAATCTTTGGATATGTTTTCTAGGCAAATTTGAAGATCTTAAGGCTCAAATGTTGGTGAGAAATCAACCTCTTGTTGAGTCTCATTTTATTTCCAGTTTTATGGGGTGTGGGGGATGGGTATAAAAGAAAATATCAGTTTTGATGTAAAGATTTTAAAGTTCAAATCTTTTATATTTTATATTGAGCAAGCTAGAATACAAGAGAGGGCTATTTAAGCTACCTTGTAGAAGAACAAAAATACCTTTAAACATGTTATAAATGCAGTTGTTGTTAAGGGCACTAGTATGTTGACAACTAGGACTACTACTTACAAGTTGAGCCTTGATATTTATGAATAAAGGAGGAATAATCACTTGTTTTTAAATATACCTGACCATCAATGCAAGAAAAACAACTAAACTGTGGAATAGGAGAACTTGAACCTAAAGGGGAAGAAAAAGAGGCTAATGAAGAGGTTGAGGATATCAATCAGTAGATAATCATTGAAGGTGATATAGAACAAGACATATAAGAAGTTGTTTGTCTAAGTGCACTCTCAGGCAGCCATACGAGGGTAAACACTATTTTTGTTAAGGGACGTGAAGAATAGGAATCTGGCCATACTCATAGACTCTATAAGCACGTAGGAATTCATTGATGATGATAATGTTAAAGAGACTGGTCACAAAATGAGCTAATGTCCTGTAACAATCGGAGAGCAACCCCTAGTCGTAACCGACGTCTTCATCCTTGAAGAGGCCTTGGACAAGCCCTTAGCATTCATCATTGCATCATAGATAGAATAAAAAGTGAAAAAAATTAAAAATTTTCATTTGAAGTTCAACTTTACTTCACATATATCGAAAATAAAACTAACTTGTCTCACATCGCCATCTAAAACATAAGAGTACGAAAAGTTGGGACTTAACTCTTACATCATTACAAGTCTTATAAAATGAATACAACACAGTCCTTGAAATAGGAGAAATAAAACAATGTCTTTCAACATAAGCAAAATACTAAAGCTAGAATTATAGGATTTTGTCCTCGGACTTGAGGACTCACCAACTTGGGAAACAATCCAAGATTCTTGAGAAAATGGCCTTAAATCACCTCAATGGCCCGAAACTACATTTATGCAGAAATAGAAGATATCGGTTAGTACAAACCACATGTACTAAGTATGGAAACCTATGCAAGTAAAACATTTGAAAACATGCACAAAGAGACATTTTGTTATAAGCATGCTAAGTTCACTTTAAAAGCATTTATGCACATTCCAAGAACCATATACAAAACCATATCACCCCAACAAGACATATTCATGATTAAAGAGTACCATCATAATAGAACCATAGTCAATGTTTCATATTTAGAGTCCACTTCATCAATACATCACAATACCTTACTCATCACCCCAATCAAAGTGTACTAGTGCAATGTGTATGTGAAGCCCCATAATTCCACATAAACAAAGTAAACTAACAAAGAGATCATAAGCATTGTATTTTTCCTCATACATCATCATAACAAGTGTAGTCAATATCATGCATAACAATTTAGACCAACATCATGTATATCAAGTGAAAATGAACATCATTCATATCATATGTACATAAAGAACCCTCCCTAGAATTCTCCTCAAGGTCCACTTGTGCAATGTATAGTTTAAGTCCAATACCCTTACCTACACTAAGTGACACCTCTTAAGTAGTCCTAATTAGTGTTCATCTTCTTACTTTCATTAGTTCATTTTAGCATTCAGGAAACTTCGCCACAACCAACATAGACCATGTGAGCTACATGTAATTCGGTGTCATCCCCTGACACCGAAAGGAGGGTGCCCTACTTGCCAAGGTATGACATATACATTCATATAGCATCTAGGTGGATCCACTAGCTAAGGTTTCCTATGGGGGAACATAGTTAAGAAACTAGTAGGTTGTTACTAGAAACCCTCTTTATGCTAATTAGCATTGTAGTTTCCACCTCATGATAATATCGGGTAAACCTATCTTCCTTTTTGAAGAACACCTGTCAATGTCAAGTTCACTCGATGCAAAGCTAAATTCCCTTTTTGAAGTATATTTAATTCTCCCTTAACTTTAATTCATAACATAGGTCTTAAGAGTTTAAACCCTCATATAGCATGTTCATAACTCATAGGCTTTAGGATGAGAAAGCCCTTTCATCACAAACCCAACATCATGTGAGATCATTACTTCATAACATATTCATAAGATGTACATGAGAATTACCTTCAATCCTTCATATTAGCACGTCTATCATCCTCTCACAACCATCATATTCATAGCATGATCATACATTCATAATTTCATCATCCATACTTCAATTAATCAACATTACCAAAGATAGACCAACAACACTATAATAGATTGTTCATGACCTTGAAGATCTTACCAATGGCCTCCAAAAAAACCCCTTTCAAGACTTCATCCCAAATCCATGATATATACCCACCAAATCAATTATCATCATCATACAATAGTCAATTATACAAGAACATACTTAATTACGTCACCTCTAATCATTAATCAACATTATTCAAGAGTCATAGTTAAGATAAGAGGAACATTAGTGAGTTCTTAAGGAATTAGGTCAAAGCCCAAACAATACATGACATAAGGATGCATTAATAACATAATTAACACCAATATAACAATTGATATATTCATCATCTTCATTCAATTCACCAAACAAGATACAAGAGTTATGAAATTGGGGAAGAACATGGGTCCAAGGGAAATTCAAGTTAACAACAACAATTAACCATTATTATACACCAAAGCAACCCTAAGTAATCATAACTCATCATAATAGATTCATAAATTTTGTTTTTCAAAGAAGACCCATGTGTAGAGAAAAACCCTTGATTTTGAGAGATTTTGAAAACATCTTTGAAGGAACTTGGGGAAAGAAATCCTAAGAGTGAAAGATTCCATACCTTAATGAAGACTTAGCCACAAAATTGAGTAAAAAATTGGAGAATTGATCTTCTTCTTGAAGCTTCAATGTCCTTCAATGGAGGTTTGGGTAGAGAGAGAATTTTGACAAAGGTGAGAGCAATTGGGTTTTCAATTTGGGGATTTGTTTTGAATGGGTAAAAGTGGGCTAAAACTAACTTAATATCAATATATACCCATCCCCTAAAATATACAAAACACCCCTCACTTAGTTTGACCTTTTAATTAAGTCAAACTTGACTTTTAGTTTCAGAATTTTCATCACGGAACAAGTCTGCATCACAGAGATGTCCCCCCAAGTTTTTGAAAATAAATTTTAGGATAGTAGAGTCCGCGATACGTCCACGACGCGGACCAACATTTGGGATTCAATGGATTGAGTCCGCGACGCGTACATTCTCCCTCCATGCACAAGACTTGCTACCTTGGGCAACTTATTGGCCAAATGTTTGGGTCCGCCTCAAGGACCCCTAGGGAGGTCCTTGGGGGTCGCACCTGGACATTTTGATCCTAAAAACATTTTTTACTTATTTAAAGTATTTTTACAAATTTTACCCCTTCATAAGACAATCCCAAACATTCACAAGACCTAAGAACACCTAGTAGTTTAGTTTCACCAGTTTCCGGACGTCATGGTTGCTTATTGACTTTTAGGCTCCAATACTTCTAAACTAAGTTGATTACGTTAGTCTAGGTCTGGAAAAACTATTTTAATCATTTTTCATTAGGTGAGGCTCTAGCCTAGGTGATTGGATTTCTAAAGCATAACATGTCCTCTGGTAAGAGTGACAGTTTCTGACAAAAACTATGTCATGTGCACTTCACATTGAGTATTTTTGAAAGATGAAGCACAGTCCCCACTAAGGAATTGCCAATTATTCCTTTGGGAGGATGTGAAGTACTTGGTAATGATTGAATATCCAACTGATAATCATTAAAATTATAAGTATAAGCAAATATGGAATGTACTAAAAAATCTAAACTTATTAAGCACACTTAATTAAAATATATTCTCAACAATATATTTGAAATATCATTTTCTTTTGAGACATAATTGGGTTTTAGAAATCCACAAGAATGCTTCCATTTTGGTAAAAGATAAAGAGAAGAAAATTTTGATGCTTCAGTTAGTACATAGTAAACACATAGGCATTCTTGCTGGATCAAGCTCCTAGAAACCTCGCAAGCTGCCATCCCTCTCTTCTATCAGGCGAAAAGTAGGAATTTGATGAGAAAATCTGAGATGCTCTGATACACATATTTTCACTGCTTTATCTGCCTTTTCTTCTTCCACTCGATCCTTGTAAACAAACTTGAAGCCTTTTACCCACTCTAAGAACTTCACATCTACATAATCATAGGGAACATCCACTATTTCAACAATCACATATTCAAAATCTTCTAGATTATTACCTTTCATCAGGTGAGCGCTCACATTTTTGTATAATGCCCAAACTTCACCTGTTTTGGGGAAGATCTTGTATACACCCTTTTTTACAGGTTTTGCAACTACTACATGTAAAAAGTTGTTGGTTACAAGATATTTGTTTAGCTTTCTGTTTAAAAACTTAAATAATCCACAACCAATTGGCATTGTTTTATCATGCCATTATATTATACTATTAGGGAATGGACACACATAAAACCATGCCACATGCAACACAAATTGAGGAAGAAGATCTATCTTTTTTATCAACCCATAGTACCGTGGAAAGGAATCTTCATACTATATATTTCCTAATATTGACCAATTTGAAATTTATCTGGTGATCTCTTAGTAGCAAATCTGTAAAAATCAGAAACCTGATTAGGTATTGGTGCAACCCAATTTTCAGCAAAATTTATTGAGTACATGAAATTAAATATCACACTTTGGTCTACGGATGAAGAAGAAACATCTACTTGGGCAATAGGTAAGGAGGTAGGGTCTAGTTCAAAGGATCCTTCAGGAACATCATCTCTCTCCATCCCTGACATTTTTATAGAACGAATTCGATGAGAGAATCTAAACGTACCCTTTGTTGGAACTATAAATGGTTCTCCTACCCTATTAAAAATACAAGTGAATCCTTTTATTTTATAAACATGCACACCAATAGATTCACTATAGTTTGATTAGACCTCAACAAATTCATAGTTGAGTTCTTTACTGCCCCAATCTTTTAGGAGGGCCCAAGTTTCTCCTTTCAATGGAAATATCTTTATTGGATCATTGCTTTTTCCATTTGTTGCACATACTAAATGTGAGAACATAATATGATCATCAATGTGTTCTACGTTTCCTATTCTGAACCTACCACAAGAAGCTATAAATCCCTCATTTAGCCATTTGGTTTCATTTAGTGGCTCTGGCTCTAACCATGTTATGCGCACTTTAAATTACGGAGACAAAATATCCCTGATGATGCCATAAAACCTAGGCATGACATCAAAGGTATCATAAACAACCCATACATGCCCAACCTTAAAACAGGACTCGTCCTTGTCCTTGTCAAAATTGCTAAAATCTGTATGTGGATATTTAGATGATTTTGAATCTGTCATTGTATAAAGACCAACATCAACACTTCCATTTACAATCTCAATTTCAATCTTTGTGTTCTGGAATCTCTCTTCATCGGATAAATAGTCTTTTAATTTCTTTCTCTCTCCATTAGGAGTTGCTGCATGAGACAGATGTTGCATCTCAGACTCCTTAGTAGGAGATGGATACCAACCCCCTTAAATCGCTTAGAAGAATCTTCATTGTCATCATCATCACTTAGATTATCATGATAAATTGATATGATGTCTATGCCACGTAGATCTTAGCCGATTTTCCTCATTGACACACTGGAGATTTTGCCTAGGCAGACGATCAAATACTACATAATTTTCACTTGATTTTGTTGATGCCCTCTTTCTTTTATTTCTCATCATTTCTTCATCAACACCTCTAGCCTTGATAGCCTTTTCTTTGTTTCTCTCCATCATTACTCTACATAATATGTTAATTAATTTTTGATTTCTTTAGAAAAGAAAAAAAAGACAGAGAGGATTGGAAGCAAAGGGGGAGAGTGAATAAATTTTTATATATAGGAAATTTTTTAAGATTATGGTAATACATTCTCTTGATGAGTAGGATCCAAGAGGATAAGTAATTTCCCTTAATGTCTTACAACATTTTATTTGATTTAACTTGATGAGTAGGAGTCACGAGGATACATTCTAAACTTAATTTGATTTAATTTGATGATTAGGAGTCAAAATGATAAATAGTAAATTGTAGTTCTTGTGATATTTCTTAAGCATTTAATTTGATGAGTAGGAGCTAAGAAAGTAAATTTTAAATTTATTTAATTTACTTTTATGAGTAGGAATAAAGAGGGTAAATTTTGACTTTTATTTCTTTTATTTCCTTAAGCATTTAAGTTGATGAGTAGGAGTAGGTCGGTATGTTTGAACATCATCTCTTTCCACAAAAAGTATGATTTACCTGGATGAAATTGCTTTCACCACATTGGCCTTCCTCGGATGATATAGAATGGTTACATAATAGTACTTTAACAACTCAATCCATCTATGCTGCCTCAAGTTCAAATTCCTCTTCATAGATTACAGGTGACAATTACAAGATGTACTGAAGACTCTGATGATAATTGAAGATTTCCCAATGCATCCTATACAAATAGTGATGCCATAACTTAAGTACAAAGACAATTACCACCACATATAAATCATGAGTAAGGTAGTTGTTCTCATATGTAATCAAATGCCTAGAAGAATAAGCGATCATATGCCTTTTCTGCATCAATACATTACTCAACCTGAATCCTGAAACATCACAGTACATATTAAATTATGCACCTTCCTCTAGTAGAGTCAATATAGGAGACAAAGTAAAAAAAGTCTCGAGCTTTTAAAAGCTCTCCTCACACTCATAAACCACTGGAAAGCCATACTCTGTCGAGTCAATCTTGTCAATGAAGGTTCAATTGTAGAGTAAATCTGAACCCATCATCGATAATATCCTACTAATCCTACAAAATTTTGAATCTTTATTAGAGAAATAGGTCATATCCGACCTCCAACTGCCTTAATCTTGGCCGGAGATACTCTCATACCCTCCTTAGAACCACGTGTACCAAGAATGCCACAGGAATAAGCCAAAATATACACTTTGAGAACTTATCTTACAATATATCTTCCTTGAACCTCTAAAGTACAATCCTCAAGTATCGAAAATGGTCCTCCTCAGTCCTGAAGTAAACCAACATATCATTGATAAAGAAAATAAAAAAAGAATCAAGGTATGGTCGAAAAACCCTATTCATCAAATCCATTAATGTTGTAGGGGCATTATTCAACCCAAAGGACATCACTAGGAACTTATAATGCCCATACTTAGTCCAAAAGGTTCTCTTAGGGATATATGATGCCCTAATCATTATCTATTGATACCAGGACCTAAAATAAATCTTAGAGAACAACGAGGCTCCTTGTAGATGATCAAATAAGTCATCAATATGTGAAAGAGGATACTTATTTTTATTGTTACCTTGTTGAAATATGTGTAAACAATACCCAACCTCATAGTCCGTCCTTCTTCACAAACAAATAGAGGCACCCTTTGGGGATACACTAGGGTGAATAAATCCTTTACTCAACGAATCCTACAACTCGAACTTCGAATATTTTAACTTTATTGGAGTCATACGATAACGAGTAATAGAAAAGTGCTTATTACCCGACTCCAAATCAATAACAAAATCAATATTCCTATCGAGAGGAACACGTAGAAGATAAGAAGGGAATACATCGAGAAATTCCCAAAAAATTAGAACGATATCCACTGTTGGTTGTTTAATACTAGTGTCCCAAATGAAGGCTAAGTAATATAAACACCCTCTATCCACCAATTTCTGAGCATGTGATATACCGTGAGTTTACGATATTGGTGATATAATTTACTTATGAGTTGTATGTGTCTAGTGACATTTTGTATTTAAAATATTGTTGTGTGTTATGTTTGCAAGAAGTAGGCTTTGACGCGGTTGAGTGAGATGACAGTCAAAATTATCTAGAAGTGGCCACCCACGGAAGTGACCTACGGACCGTAGGTCCTGTGACGATCCGTCGATGGGGGCGTAGATAGGAACATCAGGGAAGTTTGACTAAGTGTGGAACCACGAGTAATCAACGGACCGTAGGTTCACCTACGGGCTGTCCTGCACATTTGTAGAAGGTGTTCAAAGAGTTGAAGTTCTAATACTTGATGAAAATCCTATGTGTGGAGCCACGGAAGAGGACCCACAGAAGTGTTGACCAATAGAGAGGACCTACAGATCATAGGTTGACTCATGGTCCGTAGTCGAGTTGTCGATCAAAGTCGCGCCCCGAAAGTTTATTTCCTTATTTTGTTTGTTTTATTATTTAGGACATGTTTTTCTATAAATAGGGTATGTAAACCTAGTTTTTGAGGGTTACACATTACTGTTTACTTTTTAGTTCTTGATATTTTCTTGGGAATCAACTTGAAAACTTTGACAATTTGATTTCCAGATTTTGGTTTATAAGAAATTTTCTTTGAAATTCAATTCAAGACTGCGGGTTTCTTGTACTCTGAACATAAGTTCATTAATTCTTCTTATCAAAACATGAATAATGTTGTTTCAAGCATGAGTCTCTAAATCCACTGGGAACTTTGAGTAATTAACAACATATGAATAATAACTAAGTAATTCTTGAATAGTGTTGATGCATGCATTGATAATTCTTTCTCGTAGAAGTCTTTTTAACGAGTCCACACGTTAGAAATCACCTTGTTTCTGCTTTTCGGACCAAGGAGGTAGTTAACAAGAAAAGAATTCTAAATAGAAATTTAGTGTGATACTATCTAATGTCAATTGGTGCGAGGCTAAAAATTAAGCCACACATTGATGTGATGTCTAATTTGAGTTAAAGGTAAGGGTTAGTAAATTATACACATGTATCCGTACCAAGGTGCAGATTGAAATTTCCTATTTGGAGGATCAATCACTTAGGGATACGTATCATATGCATGTAAAAAACTAGGAAAGAATTACTATTATTAGGATCACCGCGTTAAGAGCTTATCAGGAATAAATGCACCCTAGTTTCTTTCTCTTATTGATAACTCAAGGTTTGAGTCTTGCTCATTAGTTACTTAAAAACAATTGGTTATTTGTTTTACAACACCCCTTCTTTAGTACTTGTCTCGAAAATGACTAAAGAAAAATAAAATCGTAAGTTAAGTTTATGTCTGCACCATACTTCTCGTGCGATCAACCCCAACCTCCAAGTTGGGTTCTTTACTTGATAATGATTTCTCATACTTCTTCAGGGAAGTGTATTTTGTGCGTATCAAATTTTGGCACCGTTGCCGGGGATAAAACTCGGGTCACCCGCATGACAGGCAGGAATGCTTACCACTATCAAATTTTTGCGCCGGTGCTGCTATATAAAACTTTTAGATTAAGTTAACTAGATTATTAAACTTTAGCTAATTATTTCCTTATTTTATGTTTTCTTTTATTTGTGTTTTCTTTAGATTTTCACCCTAGTGTATGCCAAGTACACGAAGTCGAGGCGAACCATTGACCCCATACGATCCAGAGTTGAGAAAAACTTTGTGAATGATAAATAATTAAGGGGTCCAAAATAATCAGTCATAGAAGAGCATGTAGGACAGATGAATGATGAGAATGCTCAGGATCATGGTTGCAATTTAATCAGAGATGCACTTGGGGTGCATAATCCACAATAACAATGTTTCGTGATAACTACAGGGTCGACTTCAACACCGTTGAATTAGAAGGACCTACTGTTCTCCTACCTCTACATCTAGGGCACATATTCGTGGTGACTAGCAGTCTGATGCAGTGCTTACAACAAGGGGGTATTTTTCTGGTATGGCTTCGGAAGATCCACATGGGCACATGGACAAGTTGAGGAGTTTCTCCAAGAGTTGTGTAAGACGAACATAGTTGGATATGAACATCATAGGTTTGAGAGTCTTCCCCATATCATTGTCCGAAGATGCTGCAGTGTGGTTTGATGAGCTTTATACAACTTGTTACATGAACAAATTGAACAAGGTGCTCATGGAAAAGTATTTTCCGTTGTCCAAGAAGCTGAACACAAGGACAAACTAAATAACTTTGTAGCACTACTTAGAGAGTTTGTGAGGAGTTCATGGAATAGGGTTGCTTCATTTATAAGAAGTGTTCTGAATCACCGAATTCATGATGAATCACTGAAGGAGTACTTCTATAGAGGTCACGATTAAAATTGCAAGATTGTACAGGATACTATTGCTGGGGTCATATAGTGAGTGATCTTTTGAGGAGATAACTGAGAAATAGGAGAAGATCTCACGAAAATAATAAAGCATGGAGCACTACAAAATTGGACACCCAAATAAACACTTTTACAAGTCAGGCTATACCTAGTCAAATTGCCGATAACATTCGAGAGGAGATGGCTTAAATGAGGAAAAATCTTGGGTTAGTGTTGAAGCATGTGAGTAGAGGTACAAAATATGTGAATGCAGTAAACTACTTGACTAAAACTCCACCACCACTAGTTGAAAAGTGCTACTATGAGGAGGATTCTTATTTGGTGAATAATTAGACAGGGGATTTGAGCAAACACCCGAGGTTCCAACTCTGATAATCGGTTCTAAGGGAAAGGAAACCAAGGTCAGTACTGTGGTACCTACAAACAAGAGGTTAACTATGTACCAGATGAGAACTACAATCGCGACAACGACTACAACTAGAATAACTATGAAAAAATAAATGATAGAGTTGGGCCTTATGTTACAAGTGCAAATCAAGAATCTGGCAATAGGGAAGTTGGGGGGGGGTATGTCATGTATTGAGGATATGATGTAGAAGATGATGAAGAGGTTTGATACGACCAATGAGAATGTGAAAGAATTTGAAAGAGATGTGAAACGTCTTGCTTGGAATTGGTCAAAAAGTTGATACCCATGCAGTGTTGATTAATCAACTTGAGTAGCAAATGAATATTTGTCCCCAAAAATGAACCCATGTCAGCTTGACATACTTCCTAGCAATACCATCTATAATCTGAAAAATAATGGGAATTGTATGGCAGTCACTACTTGAGAGGGTAAACAAACCATTGATCACCTATGTCGTCTGAGGTTGAAATTATGGTTGAGAAAGATGATGATGACATTGAGGTTATTGGAAAGTCCAAGAATGCTATAGAGAAAGAAATGGAGATGCCCAAAAATTTATTCACATGTTTAGACCTCAAAATTCATTCCCACAGATATTAGTGAAGAAGACTAAAGAAGGAAAATACAGAAGGTTCAACTATGTTGAAACAATTTTTAATCAATGTTCCATTGATAGAGGCTTTGGAGAAAATAATTAGGTATGCAAAGTTTATCAAGGATGTGGCGACCAAAAAAAGGGCTATTAACTTTGAGAATGATGAGAGGTTGCAAAATAAAAGTGCTATTGCTACTAGGTCACTTATATAGAAATAAGAGGATCCTGGTGCTTTCACCATTCCTTGTACCATCAGGTTGTTGCATTTAACGAAGGAGTTTTCTCATTTGGGAGCTAACATTAATCTAATGTCATTGTCTATATAGAAAAAGTTGTGTTTAGGGCTCCAAAATCGATTGCAATGTGATTACTCATGGCTGATAGAAGTGTGAAGAAACCCATTGGTTTTCTCCAAGATGTACTTGTAAAAGTGGAGTGATTTATTTTTCTTGCAGGTTTTGTGTGCTTATTTAGAGGTTGATTTTGAGGTTCCCATCCTCCTAGGAGACGATTCCTTGCTACTGGGTGCACCTTGGTCGATATGGAAAGAGGATAGATGAAGTTATGATTGAATAGTGAAGATGTAGCTTTTCATATCTGTAGGTCCATAAACTGGAAAGCGTCTCAAATCATTATCACTGGTGAATCATATTGTGGAGCGAGGTTTTGATGTGTCTATTGAAGAAAGATTGGGTGTTGATGCACTGACATCGGTAAAGATGAACTTTGAGGGTGATGTTATGGAGACTATGATGAATAATTTGCCTCACTTGATAGGTTCGAATTTCATTCCAAATCAAAGAATTACAATTAGATATGAAGAATTGCGACTCTCCCCTCGCAAAACCGTCTATTAAAGAGGCTTCAAAATTAGATCTCAAGGCTCTACCATCGCACTTGAGGTATGTATTCTTTGGGAGAGATGGTAGCAGTCATCATTGCGATTGATTTGAGTGAGGCGTAAAGTTGAGGAATTGGTTTCTGTGTTGAAGAGGTTCAAGATGGAAATTGCATGGACTATTGCGGATATTATTGGGATTTCTCCTGGAATTTGTTCTTATAAAATCCAACTCATGCCGGACCACAAGACTTGTATCGAGCACCAAAGGAGACTAAATCCACCTATGCAAGAGGTAGTGAAAAAGGAAATCATCAAATGGTTGGATGCTGGAGTCATATATCCAATTGTAAATAGTAGTTGGGTTTATTCTTTTCTGTATGTTCCTAATAAAGGTTGGATTACTGTTGTTCCTAATGCAAAAATGAGTGTGTTTATGTGGCCAGTGACTGAATTGAAAGTATGCATGGACTATAAAAATGATTTCACTAGATTTTGGTGAAAGAAAATCTAGCTTCCACACCTAACATTATTTCACTAGAGTTTGGGCAACCTTTGAAATAATGTGTGATTGATATGCTCAAATTTACTTCTCGAAAAGAAGTATAAGCGATCGTATCAAGTAAAGAACCTAACTATGAGGTTGGGGTCGATCCCACGAGAAAAATGATTTATACTTAACTTTAACCTACAATTACTTCTATTTAATCAAGTCCTTTCCCAAAACAGGTGATAAAAGGGGGTTTTAAATGACAAAAGGAATTAAATATTTCTAAGTAAACAAGTAGCAAGTATGAATATTTGATATTTATCAAGTGATGAAAGTGACAAGGGCAAAAGTGTTCCTCACAGGTTCAAAACGCGGTAATTCTAGCTATAACAATTCTTTCCTAGTATCTTGAATGCAAAGTGGTAAGTTATGTATCCCTTATTCCTTGGTCCGGCAATAATGGAATTTCACTCCGCACCTTGGTCCAGCTACGTGTGTATGCTTTACAAACCTTACCTTTACCTCATATTAAGCATCATAATCGATGTATGACTTAGTTGTTACTTTGCACCAATCGACATTAGCCTATTAGATAGTGTATACAAAATCTACGTTGATAATTCTTTTCTTATTATCTATCTCCTTGGTCTGGCAAGTAGCAACAAGGCGATTTCTAACGCGTGCACTCGTTAAAAAGACTTCTAAATGAAAGAATTATTAATACATGCAATACACTATTCTAGAATTGTTATTTTAGATAGTTTTTACCTTGTTATTTACTCATGGTTCCCACAACCCTAGCTATGGATTTAGTTACCCATGTTAACAATCACACAATTCATATTGATTAGACAAGAATTCATGTACTTACTTTGATGATATTGAAGAAGATCCAAAAAAATTACTTGAATAAATCAAAGTCTTGCAACAAACGATTCCGGAAAGTAGAATATTTTCCGAAATCTCAAGTTCAACAACTAGGATAATAAAACAGAAAAAATATCAAAAAGTCTAACCCCAAAACTGAGATATTTACAAGTATTTATAATAAAGAAGTTATAATATAAAAAGAAAATCTATTTAAGGAAAATCTGCCCAAAAACGCGTCTGAGTCGACGATCGGACTAACTGACCGTCGAGGCCTCCCGTCGTTCCAAACATAGAATCTTTTTCAGCTGCTTTATTCTCCAACTCACTGTTACCTGGATGACGTTCCGTTGAGTGCACGACGTTCTGTCGATGGTTTCCATTTCTCCACACTTAGAATCTTTTCAAGACAGATACTTGGGCTTCTTTCTGTTAGCAATGACGGATGTGCAAGATGGTCCGTCGTGGAGATGATGGTCTGTCGATAGCTTTCGTAGCCCACAATTGGTCTGAATTCCCCGATCTTCCTTCAACAACATTTGCTTGAAACAATGGTTTCCACCTACGGACCGTCGATGGCTCCGTAGGTCATCACTTCTGCAATCTCAGCAGAGTTTTTCCGCATTTCATTCTGGACAGTTTTCCTGCAAACAAAGAGAAAAATACATTAAAACTACTACAAAAAGGTCTTAGGCACGCACTAAACTTAAGCAAAAAACATTGAAAGTACCGTGAAACCACGGTACATCAGTGATGCCAGTGAAGTGGCACTTGTTGTGGTATTGGGACAGAGGTGAGAAAATATTCTTCATCCTATTTATTATGACTGGAAACCTCTGAATATGACTCAAACAAAATATATGGTGATTGAACAAGAATTGTTTGCTGTGCTTTTCGCATTTGAGAAATTTTGATCCTACTTGTTTGGTACTAAGGTCGTGCATACTCACTGTTCTGCATTGAGGTATCTGATGGATAAGAAGGATACAATACCGAGGTTAATTAGACAGCATTATTGCTGCAAGAGTTTGATTGGATGTCAAAGATAGAATTAGGACGAAAAATCAAGTTACTGATCATTAGTCCAGAATAAAGGAAGAAACTGTGCTCAAGCTAGGTGATGGGGCAGAAATTAATGATGCATTCCATACCAAACAAGTTTTGGCTGCTTCTCATGATCTTATTGCTTGGTTCGTAGATTTTGCTAACTACTTGGCAAGTGATATGGTTTCATTGGATTAGTCTTTTCACCGAAGGAAGAGTTTATGCATGATATGAAGAAGTTCTTTTGAACTTTACTTGTTCTATATTTGTGCTTATTGGAATATTTGTCACTGTGTGCCTGAGGTTGAGATGATGAGTACAGTAAAGGAGTGTCATTCATCACGTGTTGGTGCGCATCATAGTGGCATTCAGACTACTCATAAGATCATGCAGTGTGGGTATTACTAGCCTACCATCTATCAAGATGCTCATGATTTTGCCATGTTTTATGATCGTTGTTCAACGAGGCAGGGGCGACCTATGAATCCAATATTGGTGATTGAGTTGTTAATGTATGGGGACATGAATTCATGGATCCGTTTGTGAGTTCTCATGGGATAAAGTATATTCTTGTCGCGATTAATTATGTGTCAAAATGGGTGGAAACAATTGCACTTTCAAATAATGAGGGTAAAAGTGTCACCGTATTCCTAAAAAAGAGTACCTTCTCCAGATTTGGTACACCTAGGGAGATTATCATCGTTGGTGATTCCCATTTTTGTAATAAGTTATTCAAGGCATTGGTAAAAAAATATGGAGTCTGTCAAATGTAGCAACTCTTTACCATCCGCAGTCTAGTAGGCAAGTTGAAGTGCCAAACATAGACATAAAGAAAATCCTCGCAAAGAATGTGAATGCAAATTAAACTGATTGGTCAAGGAGGCTTGATGATTCTCTATGGGACTATTGCACCACATTCAAGACTCCCATATGTATGTACCCCTACTAACTTGTATATAGGATGTCGTTCCATTTGCCAGTACATATAGAGCATAAGACTACGTAGGCACTAAATATGTTGAATTTGTATTGGGGTGCCGCATCGAGTCAAAGAGTAAATGAAATTAATGACATTGATGTGTTTTTCCTAAAATATTATGAAATTTCCATCTTATACAATGAGAAGATAAAGAAGTATCATGATCAAAAGATTGAAAAGCGTGAATTTGCTATGGGTGATCTGGTGCTTCTATTCAACTCAAAGTTGTGGTTATTTCATGGCAAGACTAATTCCAAGTGGAACGGGCCATTGAAAGTCACTCAAGTGTTTCCACATGGAGAGCTCGAGCTCGAGAAGAAGGGAACAGGGTTTAAGGTGAACGGGCAAATGATCAAAGTCTACATGGGGAAGTTGGACAGTGTGCAAGAAGTGATTGAGACCTATTACCCTTGATGAAGCTTGAGTTATAAAGGGTCTTACATCATGCCGCGATGTCAAATAAATATTTTCTTATAAGGCAACCTAAGATGTACAATCTAGCCAACTATAGTTTTTCTTTTCGATTGAGGGGTTTTCTTCATTTATTTCAATTTTGTTAAATCTTTAGATAGGAATTTTATTTTTATATTAGTGCTATTTAGATATAGAATAGTGTTCGTGTCTAAAAGGTGTCAAGAAAATCTAAAAATAGAGTCCTAATGGTTTCTACGTATGCAAGGGAGAAAGGCAAAATCTGTAGAAAAACACTTGCCTAAAGGTCTACGGACCCATCAACGATCCGTTGGTGGACCCACGGACCGTGAATGATGTTCGTAGACCCCAGGTAAGCTTCCTAATTATTCTAAGTGTCAGAGTGATCTACGAACCTGACCTACAGTTGTAGGTCGACCCACGGACCGTAGACGGGGTCTCGTGGGTCCAAAAATAGGGTTCTATCGACCCAGACCCGAACTCCCTTTAAATATAACCATTCCAATTCAAAACATTTCCTATGTTCATCTAAATCCCCAACCATTTTAGCCCTGTAAATCCCCCTAATCACTCCAATAACTCCCATATCATTCCCAATTCATTTTCCCAAATTTACAAATCATCCATTTCTCTCCTAAATCACCCATCTCACTTCCCAATGACTCCATAGTCCATGGGCGGTGTCAATTTTTTTTAAAAAGGTCTAAAAGTTTATTGCATCACACTCACCCACTTTGATTACTTGAAAGGTAAATTACTTCTTCCTTACTTTGAATTCAGTGTTCATAGTTTGTCTAATGAAGTCACGAAGTTGGTACTTGACTTTGGGTTGTACATGTCATGTTTGAGTGTCGAATTGTATGCTATAAAACACTTGGTATGATGGTAAGTGGGTGTGTAATTACTCAATACCTGAATACTTCACGTTTATAGGCCAAATTGGAAGTTTTGACTTAGGGTTCATGTGTATCAGTGCGAGAAATTGTGAAATCATGTAAAATTGGAACTCTAAGGACTATTAACTAGCATATTACTTGTTGAAATGCATGTATAGGCCTAAGTTGTGTAAAATTGGTGATTAAAAGCCTTGAAAGAAGTCAACCATCTGTAAACATGGCAAATATTGACCCACAAGACCCTGTTTATGGATCGTAGGTCATTCTACAGACCATAGGTCGAGCCAATGGGCTAGAAACACCCAATATTTTTGCTAAATGTCGAACCACAATGTGGACTACAGTTCGTTGTTCCACCGACGAACCTTTCTTCACATCTGTGGTTTTGACCCAATTTTGGGTAGTATTACTTACGGAGAGGACCTGCGAAGCGTAGGTCCACCCACAGACCATAGGTACCCACCTTGGGTCATAGGTCAAGCACTGACCATAATTGTTTTTGTTTTTCGTTTTGCTTCGTTTCTTATTCTAAAATTCTTCGGACTGTTTTGTTCGCTTGTTATGGTATAACTAAGCGTCTACATGTTTTATGCCCCCAATAAAGCTCCAACTCACACTGAAATAGCACATCAAAGTCCATTGCTCCCTACTTCAGGCTGATCAATAAGGGTATGGATGGGGAGTACGATCGACCTCCCACCATGAAATTTTTTCAATTGCTTCATACACTAAGTAAAATTAAACCGGGTAGGTTATTCCCGACGTGATCACTGCTCCCAGTATAATGAAGGAGCCACACTAATTGGATCACGAGCTAGCTCTAAGTCCGCATTCGACTCCGAATCTGGATCACATTCTAATGGCATCCCCACCTTGTCTTCTAAAGTTAATAGTGGGGGTGAAATTCCAGTGCCCACAATAACAGGCTTGTAGTAGTTGTTGATGAACCTAATCAATGTTGTTTGGAGGGATAGTTTAATTTATATGGAGATGCCCACATGTTGAATGAGAATGAAAAGATGGCTCGACTAGTCACAGATGAGCGCGAGTTCTCACAAGCAGCCTCCATACCACTCCAGTTATTGAATGGCTATTTTGCAGATTCATATGTAAGTAGATGGCACAATCCCCAAGAACTTACATCGAAGAGATAGTCAGGATTTCTACATTCCTATTTTTCCACTATTAAAGTTTCCATCTCCCATAAGACCAAGCCCGCTGCTCAGCCTCCACTTCAGGCTACACTATTTAGGGTTTTTCTGTGGATATCTTCGAGACTACTTTCTATAGGTTAATCTATGGCACGAACCAGACTCTTCCCATAAATACAGTAGATTTCGACTATCAGATATGCATTATTAAGATCGGAACCTTTTAGCAGAATGCCAAGCAGATAAATTCCCTTGTGAGATGACTAGCCCGACATCTTGTTACTTCTGGAGAACGTGTCATGTGGGTTCAGACCCCGAGTGTAGGTATTAAGAAGGCAACCCTGACCTTTGCCGCTAAATTTTCCATGTTGTTGGTGCGTAACCGTGTGTTCGCCACTCAGGCGTATCATGTGTTAACATGGGATCGTGCCGCGATGGTTGCAACTACAGTTATCGGGTTGGAGATAGATTTTTGCTGCGTCGTGATTGCGGTGATCCATGAGAGGGACTTCAAGAAAACCACCATTTTTATCTTCTCCTGCCTCATCTTCCATATTTTAAAGGACTCCACTATACCGTTTTGGCATTATGACAGATCACTTTAGTAAACCATGACTTTAGATATAGCCCGATTCAGGATGAGACCAATGTATTTGCACCTCACAGGAAGCCATATGTTGAGGTTCCACTATTGGGAGATTATATTGTACCAGATGTGGAGCAGATGCAGGTTGACGACCTTGCCCATCAAGAAAAATCCAAGGTTGTTCCCTCACAGGTAACAAGTTAGCCCCCTTGCTCATTCGCCACCACGCACTTCTCCTGTTCGCCCGCCATCCCTCTAGCTCAAGTTATGAAGTTATAGGCACAAACGGCCATATTACTACATCACATTAGGCCATGGATGCAACACTCAATTGAGCAGTTTGAGGCTAGGATAGATCAACTCATGGACCAGAAGAATTAGATTGTACATAAGCACCTTACGCGTTCGAGCTCCATGTTTTGGAGAGGTTGGCCCTGACCATTGATCTATCAACTTTCAATGAAGAGTTGGCCATCCTTCATTCTGATCTAAATTACTTCCTAGTTCCTCCCGAGTCTGCACCAAAGGATTCCCCCTATAGATGAGGTTTACACTATTGTGATATCTTCTTTATTTGGAGATGAAGTGCCACCATAAAACTCTTCCTGTTCTTTTGGGAAGCTCCCCCGCTCTGGTTGTGCTTCATATTATACTAAGGCCTATAGAATGAGGAACAAAGAGCAAAAAAATATTGAGGTGGCTCAGAGGGCATCCATAGTTGATGAGGAGTTTAGACAACAGAGGGAAAGGGACGTAAGTGTTGGCCGATCTAGTGGTGTGAACACTTCTAATGGTGCCTTAAGATTTGATGATATTATTATTGAGAGTACTGAGATGGTAGTTTGGAGCGCTAAAGATTGCGTTCCAAGTGTTGATCCAGCCGGTTCTGAGAAACCGGCCCACCCGCTTCTTGAGTGGTTTTCAGCGCATATGTGCCACAAGTTTGCTTCACCCGATCTTTTGCTTTTTTACTTTTTGTACATTGGGGACAATTGCACTTTATTTTATTGGGCTAGGGTAAATGAATTGTGAGCGATAGGGTGAAGTTTGAGCAACTAAAATTATAATCCTCTCTTGGGGTTTTCTTGCCTGTTTTCTTTCACCCAAGAGGTTGTTTTAATTTCTCTTGAACCAGCATGTTTAGGAATGTATCTGTATGAATAAGTATAAAAATGAAAGCATTATGGCATAAAAATCATAAAAAATGATCCCAATCCAAAATAAAATGTTGTAATTTTCTAAATTGATCGTCTTGATGAGTTGAATCTGTGGGATCTTAATGTGAAATGATAAGAAACTTATTTGACCTCATGAATTGGGCTGAAACTTGAACCGGGTAATATGATAATGAAACAATGTGCCAAGAGTGTGTGAGAAAATTTGAATGATTAGATAGTTTGTGCAAATCAAAAACTTTCCCCGTTAGTGCTGCTAAGATGATCTAGGGTAGAATTTGGGAAGTGATTGTATACCCTTGCTCAAATTAGTCTAGTTAAGCCTAAACCGATCCAACAAAATGAAATCAATGTTCTATTTAATCCAAATGTTTGAGCCTTAAATAGACTTTTTCTTTTGATTCACCTAACTCACCTACCCTAAAATAATGGTCTTGGCCGAGGTCCCTCCCTGGTCTGAGATCAGATATTGTCCACCTCAACTAATGCAAAATCTATAAGTTGAGAAGGGACTATGAAAGAGAAAACCGAAAGAAAAAAGGCGCTATGAAAAGAGTTTTTTATTAAAAAGAGAAAAATAAAAGGATGTGATTTTGTGCAAAAGAAGCAAATATATGATAAATAAAAGTGTTGAAAGAAATAAATAGAATAAAATAAAAGAAAATGAAGAAATTAAAAAACAAGAGCCACAAAGTCAAAAGTCACATCCATGTTGAAATTAGTCATGGTAAATAATGTAAAATGAAATGATGTTAAAAATAGGTTGAGAAAAGAGGTAAAAAAACCAATGTAATGTCAAGGAAGGCACGAAGTCACTAAAAGGTACTCAAATGTACCAGAACTTGCCATGAGCCTATGTTAAAAGCTAAAAAAGTCCTATAGTGATCCTAGCACCTAGTTTGGAGAGTCTAAGCAGTGAAAATAAGGGTAAACATATGATATTGAGCTCTAACTTTACTTGAAGTCACTTCTAATTAATCCTAAAACCAAAATAATTTCTTCTATATGACAAGGATTTTGTTTAAAGTGAGGACACTAGTTACATTATCAGAAAGTTGGTACCTTGGTGATTGTGAAAAATGTTTGTTGTGGTGTCTATTGGTCAATCTTTGTCAGATCTTGATATGCATGAGTTATCTTGTTGAGTATAATAAATAGGAATTGTACTAAGATGATGGAATGGGTTGAAATAGCCACGTGATTGCTGAATTTGTATATCAAATTTCTACATAGGTCTCGTTTAAAGTGTTAGTTTGTCGCTTGAGGACAAAGAACATGTTTTAGTTGAATGTATTGATATACCGTGAGTTTATGGTATTGATAATATATTTCACTTAAGAGTTGTGTGCGTCTAGGGCCATTGTATTGAAAATAATATTTTGTGTGTTATGTTTGTAGTGAATAGGCTCTGACGCGGTTGAGTGAAATGACAAAGTGGCCACCCACAGAATTAATCTACGAACTGTGATGGTTCATCGATGGGTAGGCATGGATAAGAGCATCGGGGAAGTCTGACCAAGTGGAACAACAAAGCAATCCATTAAACGTAGGTCAACCTATGGGCAATCCTACACATATGTAGAAGCTGTTTAGAGAGTTGAATTACCAGATGAAAATCCTAAGTGTTGAGCAACGAAAGAGGACCCACGGACCATAGGTCAACCTACGGTCCATCCTGCACGTCTGTCAGTGATGAAATGGGAGTTGAAGGTTCCAAATTCTGTGAAAAAAATCTAAGTGTTGATTAACAGAGGGAACATATAGACCGTAGGTCGACCCACGGTCCATAGGTTGAGTCGTCGATCAAAAACTGCATCCTAGAAGTTTATTTCCTTATTTTGTTTCCATTTTTTTAGAACATGTTTTTCTATAAATAGGGTATGTAAACATCATTTTTTAGGGTTAGACATTATTGTTTACTTTTAGTTCTTGATATTTTCTTGTGAATTAACTTGCAAACTTTGGAAATTTGATTTCCATATTTTGGTTTATTAGATTTTTTCTTTGAATTTCAATTTGAGATTATGGTTTTCTTCTACTCTGAATGTAAGTTCATGAATTCTTTTTATGAAAACATGAATTCTGTTCTTTCAAGCATGAGTAACTAAATCTACCACTAGCGTTGTGGGAACCATCAGCAACTAAAAACATACAAATAATAATGAAGTAATTCTTGATTAGTGTTGATGCATGCATTAATAATTCTTTTGTTTAGTCATTTGAATGAGTGCACGTGTTAGAACTCACCTTGTTGATACTTGGCGGACAAAAGAGGCAGTTCGTATGAAAAGAATTATTGACAACGATTAGTGTGATACTATCTAATTGTCTAATGTCAATTTGTGTGAGTGTGGAAACTAAGCCATACATTGATGTGATGTATAATTTGACGTAAAGATAAGTGTTAGTAAATTAAACACACGTACGGATCAAGGAGTGGAGTGAAATACCTTATTTGGAGTTCCAATCACATAGGAATACATATCTTATCAACTTTGCATGTAAAACACTAGGAAATGATTACTATTATTAGGATTACCGCATTAAGAGCTTATGGGGAACACATACACCCTAGTTTCTCTCTCTTATTGATAACTCAAGGTGTTAAACTTGCTCACCACTTAAATAACACTAAGTTACTTGCTTACAAAATCCTTTATTTAATTGCTTGTACGGGAAATAGTTTGACTAAACGAATATAATCACAATTTAAGTTTAAGTTTGAACAATATTCATTGTAAGATCAACCCCAACCTCCAAGTTGGGTTCTTTACTTGATAACAATCACTTATAATTCTTTAGGGAAGTGTAATTTGAGCGTATCAATATGTATGAAGTAGATGATATTGCTAGGATATGAACCACTAGAACCATTTTACTCAAACCTTGGAACACCACTGATCACTAAGGACACAATATTAACATTACAATGAAGAATAGCGTGATAAGGAGAAAATAAGTCATACCTAAAATAACATCAAAGTCTACCGGCAAACGAATAATTAAGTCGACCCAAGTGTCACACCCTTCTAAAGAAACAAGATATGATCGATACACTCGATGTACCACTAAGGGATAACAAACGAGTGTAGAAACGTGAATAGGTTCATGCATGATATCACATATCATATCAAACTCAACAGAAAAATAGGTAGACACATATAATAATGTAGCTGCCGAATCAATTAATACAGACCAAAGGGAGGGTATACTGGGATGTTGGCATAGATGCATGAATGGGTCCCCGATGCTGAAAGGAACCACTTCCTATGTGTGATTCCCTACTTCAAGATGAGGAACCATGAAACTAACCACATGTATGGGCCTTCTTAAGGTCCCTAACTCATATCTCTCCATCAATTCTACCTTTTTTGTGGCACATCCAATGGACTGGAAGGATGCCCTCTCTTGGGATGCCCTAAACACACTCGATCTGATAGAGAAAGTCAGCCCCTCACAAATCTATAGATGCTCTCTGTATCATCTGAAATAATGACTAAAGCATACCAAGACAACTAGCAAAAATGAGCATCATACTTTATAATGTATAAGTTGTCTTTTATGAGATTCTCAAACCTAAAATGAATCTCCTCTCTCATTATCCAAGGTATGAAGCGGTCCTTAAAGGCACTAGAAAGTCTCTCATGTAAGTAGAGGAGATCCAATTGACAAGGAACCTGAATGATCTCTCCACCATTCTGTCGCTGGCCTATGAAGTTAAGGGGCATCATATTGAACCCCATTGAATTAGATAACCCAAACACCTCTATAAACTATCAAAATATAGTCAAAAACTCATTAGGATCCTTGATATTTCCATCCAGAATTTGAGGTGGGTCCATATTTAAAAATATCATATACCCGTGTTGCTCATCCTCTATAAGAACAATTGATAGTGCAACCTGACCCCTCACTGATGGTGCAAGATCATTTCGAACCATGGGATCCACTGATGACTGCCTTATCGTGTCCTGAATAACTAGGGCTTACTGTTGATCTTGGGTCTGAGTCACCACTATAGTCTTAGATTTGTGGTGTGCCGATTGCACCACAACCCGTGGAAGATATTTTGAGCACGTTCAAAACATTTATCAATGTATCTTGAAGAAAATGTGTGTATGCGGGCTTTGCAGGAATCTGATCCTCTTTTTATCCATGTGAGGTTCTAGAGAGACCTCTCTAGTATGACCCCTTGTTTGTGCATAGATTGTGTGACTTTGAAAGTTATTCAGAAGTGGATGCCTCAATTATTGGAGTCAGTGTTGATTGCTTTGGGCCAAATGGCTTTCTAGAACTTTAATTCTAGTTGAATTCATATGCTTTCTTTGTTGATTGTGAGTTGGGAGTGGTGGGGCTGAGATAAGGGTTTAAATTGTCCAATAAATACATCTAAACGAATATTAAGGGGTCGAAATGAAAAAAGCAATTTGTTGATCATGATGATGTGAGTTGCCTTATTGTAACCGTTGATTGATTGATTGATGAAAGGCTTGAAAGAATGAATGTGGACTTGACCCGTGTGATCCCTTTCACTTTCTCCGATCTCGAGGCTTGTCAAGGACCTGAAGACATAGCTGCTTGTCATTTGGCAAGCCCTCTTTTTACCATTCCATATATTCTGTTCTATTTCAGAAACAAACATTGAGACTTGTATTTATTTCTTATTTCGTACTTATGTATATAGGATCTTGTAGAAGTGACAACCATATTTTATGGTTTTCAACTTTCAATAAAAGAACAAATTATCTACTTTTTCTTGTTTTTTAATTTTAATATTTTCCACATTTCTTTCATTTTTGTTGGGTTGAGGCTAACTTGTATTGGTGGGATAAAATAAGTGTCATCACGTCCATTTTTGTGTCGTGACAGGATATTATTAACAACCCTAAAAATAATATATAAGAGTTGAACGAAGGGCATGCCGAATATGTATATTGGCTCAACAAGAAAGAGTCTTTGTTGAAGATATGCTAGGATTAAATGGTATGAGTATGGTGACAGAAAGTACTTCCACTCTTTGATAAGATACAAGCAGCTTTAGCTTGATTTCTTAACACAATTATTCATAATGATTATTTCTTAACTTTTAGGGATAATGCTCAAGTACCCCCTCAATCTATGCCCGAAATCTCAGAGACACACTTCTACTATACTAAGGTCCTATTACCCCCCTGAGCTTATTTTATTAATAATTTTTTACCCCTTTTTAGCTTACGTGACACTATCTTGTGGGCCCAACGATGGTTGACTTTTTTCTTGAACTAGTGCCACGTAGGCTAAAAAGGGGTAGAAAATTACATATAAAATAAGTTCAGGGGGGTAATAGGACCTTAGTATAGTATAGGTGTGTCTCTGGGATTTCGGGCATAGGTTGAGGGGGTACTTGGATATTTTCCCTAACTTTTACTATATCCATGAAGGGGCCGATTATTAATCATCTATAGTATGCGGATGACATTCTGATGTTACTAGTGGGAAAACCAAATCCATTAGCATTATTATGAAGTAATTCACTGATATGAGAAATGTTCAGGCCAATAAATGAACAAATATAAATGTTTTTACCTTAGTTCTCCACGTACATTACCTAGTATGATTAACAAAATTAGATGTTCCACTGAATTACTTAACAAGGAGTTTACTTTGATCATCTTGGATGTTCTATATCTAAGTTGGGAAGAAAAGAAATGATTTATTTTGAGAAGTTGTTATCAAAAGTTATCAAAAGGCTCAATGGTTGGCAAAGCGGCATGCTTTCATACAGAGGCAAAAACATATCCTCCAATCATTGTCTACGCTCAATATCAAGAAATACATTTGTGATATCCTCAATATTAAGAAGTGGTGGAGGTTCAGGTGTCAAGATACTTTTTGGTCTAATTCACTAAGGCCAAGAGGTGTCTGGTTCAGCATATCATTAATATTAAAATTGGTTCCAGTGGTAGAAGTGATTTATTCAAATAACTTTGCTTAGAAAAAAATTTGGCATTAAAATATATATGTTATGCAATATGTTTTACTCATCTTGGTAACTCATTAAATCTAAACTATCCTTTAATGATGTTATATGCAGGCTTAGGAAGGAAAGCTCTCCTGATAGCCTATGTTTTCTACAATTATGCTAAACACTATCAAGCACCTCTTTATTGACAGTGAGCCTGCAAAACTTCTGGACATATGCAATACACAGAATGATGATTAAGAATATTCCAATATTAATTTTCTGGGAGTTTTGGAAGGTGAGGTGTTCATGTAGATATGGAAAGCAAGTTTTTATTAGAGGAGTGGAGAAACAAATAAGTTGAAACGACTAAACTGCTATGGAAAAAGCTTTCCCACTTCGGAAAATGGATCTCCACTGGAATCAACTATGTCAAGTGGTTGAAAACTTGACACCAAGTATTAATCGTAAGATTGTGGTGTGGAACAGACCACAACAAAGGATGATTAAACTTACATGGATGGAAGTTTTCTGGATCACAATGTTGTTGAGGCAACAACTGCTAAGTATGTTTTTTAATGGTTGAAGAATTATGGGCATCAACAAGGCACAATAGAAATGGATTTCTTGCTCTTGGTTGATATGATGAAGAATAGAACTTCTCAAAAATCGCTACCTGAAGTTTATCGTGGATGAGACTGCTGATTTAGTAGGGAATGGTGATTTTCGCTGCACTCATTGCTACAAAGAAGTCAACACAGTGGCTGATCATCTTGCAAAATTAGCTACAATGAGGAGTGGAGCTATGTTATACAGCATGCTAGATCTATTGACTAGTGGGATTAAAGGATTTTATTTGCTAGACAAGATGCAAGTACCTAGAATTAGAATAAGATATCTAGATATGTGGAAATATAAAGCAGTGTCATGCCTAATAATGCTCCTATTTTGCGAGGATTGCTTTACAATAGCTGATGTATATTTGGGGTTAAGGTGAAGTCCCCCCCCCCTCTCCCCCCTTCCCTCCTTTTGTTTATCTTGTACATGATTTATACATACATCTGCAGGATCACAATTCTGGACTTTCAAAAAAAAAAAGAACTCACGGAATTATAAGGATCTGATCCGGAAGAAATCTTGAAAACAAATGAAATGATAGGTCTAGGAGGCACAATAACGAAGGAGGAAGCTTAAGATTGTGGGGGATGACAACAAAGACATATAATTAGAGACTTCATTTGTTCATAAAACGTGTTTGTAAGGTTATGAAAGGCATAAAATTTTGGTTTTTTAACATAAAGATAAAGGATTTTAATATATATACATAGGAAGACCCACATGTATAGGTGGGGGTGTACATGAACAAGTAAATTTTGGGAAAAAAATCATGTATATGTATTTTCTATTGTGAGAAAATAGAAGAAACTAAATAAAATAAATAGTGCTCTCATGGAAAGCATAGGATCACACTTGGTGCTATTAGTACCGGCCAGCTAAGTTGCTAAGACACTCCTTAAAATTACTACCGTGCCCATGTCGGATCCTCCAAAAATGCACTAATTTTAGAGGACATTATACAAATCCGTCGACATTTTTGAAGAGTCTGAGTAGAATAGCTGGCCGTGCATCCGTCCTCCCGACCTTGGTCCGAGCCAACAAAATACACATTTGTCATTTTTATTTTTGAGTTTTAAATTCAAAGGGGCTTATTTATAACATTAAAATTGCTAGATAGGGATTCCAATCCATGATAATTCAGTAGAACAAACCCACCTTGACCATTAAAAGTTTCGCTAATGCCTAAATCATATTATCATATCATATTAAACTAAAAGTGGGAAACTCCATATATAGTTGATAGTTGAATTGCGAAATTATCATATTAAAAACAACCACTTTGACTTGATCACTTAACTTACACCATTCCTCTAATAACTTTTACATATTAGAAGCTAAAATTTTTATCTTCTATTAATTGGATAAAATTCAGTTTCACTGGTGTGTGTGTGTGTGTGGGGGGGGGGGGTTACTATTTCTCTCTGCAGCAATTATTGTAGATGGCCAGTGTCCAAGCCTCTAGAATTATAGTTGCAATATCAAACTTTTCATAGTACAACATTCATATCTTTGATCTTCTAAACTTCAACCAGTAAAATACTCTATATCCTTTTCATATTTTTTGTACTTTATAAAGTTACCACACTATGTCAAATGTATATATCATTTTATTCTTAGACTACACAAAAAGCTATTACTATTACCGTCCTATTTGTCGAATTTTTCCCAGCATAAGGTAATATTATATTTTTCTCTTTCAACAAGTTCAGTTTTGTCATGACCCAAACCGTTGTGATTGACACCGATACTAACCCTCATGGTGGGAGAACCATTACTAAAACCTAACTAAACAATACTAACCAAAAGACATGCATTTAAAGATGCGGAAACAAGTTTAAATTATTGACTTAAAAGTTGAGTTCCCACAACCTCAGTAAGTTACCAAACACAAACATAAACAAGCAGAAGTTCAATCACTAAAACCTCAAAGTTAGTGTACCACAACTTCTAATCAAACAGTCTAATATAAGGGGATGCACCCCAAAACATCTAAACCTATGTAAGAGGCTGAAAGTTTTAGTTCCAAATGAAATGGTCTAAGATTCTAGATAAATACATGGTAGCCTAAAGGAACTGGATTACCCTTAAACTCGACAAGTCAGTGATCTCCTATATGAAGTCGCCTGAAGATGCCTTGTAGTCAACAAAGAAAGAACAAGTGTAGTATGAGTACACAAATAACGATGTACTGGTTTGGTCAAATGACTATTCCATTAAGTGAAACATACACAAATAACTATAACATAGTAACCCACACATATACAAAATTAAGGAATAACAATTTACTAGTTCATGCTCTATGTATCAGTTTCACAATATCAATCTCAACTGCAACAGTAAATAATGGTCCTCTCATGGAACCATACTCAAACTTTTAGTGTGTCGAAATGTATCACTCGATCCAATTGTTTGTTGAAACATGACATCTAATCTAATTAACCACAATCACAATCAAAATCAGCAACACAACGAATGACTTACACACTCCTATCGTACAATCAGGTAACATGTTCATTGCATTCTAGCTATAGAATCACAATTAGTCATTTTATTAGATTTATTTCATATTTACCTATTTCTCATACATGCATGAATACAGTGGAGCAGTTAGCATGCATATATAACACAGAGGGGAAACAAAACTATCACCTACCTCGAAATACAACCGGGACACTCTTAAAGAACTTGAAGTTTCCCTTTCATGGGTATCTCAACTTTTTCTTTATCTAAAACTATGAAATTATGAAAATGTTCAATAATAGAGGCCTATTTTACGCAGATTATATCGAAATACCAAACCTTGTCAAACCCCATGATCCTAACACCCAACTAGGGCTTTTTGTCACCATAAAATTCAAGTCAAAACTTTTCCCCAAGGACAAACAATAAGGATTCTAAGTTCTAAGAATCAATCTACAAAATATTGGAGTAATTGACTTACCTTTAGCCTGAGAATCAGAAAATTAGCCCTACATCACCCTTTTTCTCTCCAAGAACAAAATTTGCAGAAAATAATGTTTTTAGGACTTTTTCCATTTTACTAGTGACTGGCCCGCCAGATTGGCCCCGCCATGGTGGGAATAATTTCTCCATGGCGTGTTGCAATGATATTGAGAATCGGTACTTGTGTTCCGAGTCTCAATATGACAACACATATTCGAACTTTGATGTTCTTAAAGCACCCATTCGCGCTAAGATCAATTATGAGAGTTCTACTAGCCCTGATTTGATTTCGTAAAGTCGTACGTGCTTCTTATCATCTTGGATATCCACTTAAATAATTAGATTCATAATCGAATCCCCCATCATTATCATATTACCCTAGACCTAACCTGGTTTAGATTTCATCGAAGTGTGGCCTAGGCTTGAAATTTTAAAGTTATCCATTGTCTTATCCATAGATGTGGGAACAAGCAGTTACAATAAATACAAATGAACACATCAGTCGTACTCGAGTGAAAAACTAGGAAAATTGGGCTTAATTGAGAATACAGTAGTACCTGAATAATCAAATAACTACGTATACTTTTCTCGCATGTCCTTCTTGGTTTCCCAATTATCTTTCTCATCCTGACAATATCTATTAAACTTTCAATGACTTAATCTCCTTGGTTCTAGGTTTCTGGAAATCATGATCAAGGATTAAAAGTGGTTCATCCTCATACTGAAGATTTTTGTTTAACAAAAGTGAGTCATGGTTGATGATAAATCTCCATGTCTGTGATACTTCTTGGACATATGTAATGCTGGATGGAATCCAGATAGGCTAGGTTATGAAACAAACCTATAATTCTCTATCTCTACACATTCAAGGATCTTAAGTGGAAAATGTAGTGAGAACTACACTTTCCCGTCTTGCCAAATCTCAGAACCCCTTTATGGGTGGCACATTCAGAAGAACTTGTTCACTACACTTAACGTCATGTCCCTTAATTTACGATATGCGTACTCTTTGTATTGACTTTGAGTGATTAGAAGCTTAACTTGGTTACTCCTCACCTTATCCTGAGCATCCTTTACCAACTCCACTCTCAAACCATCATATGGGCGATTTACACCCCCTCTTATAAAGTTCTTTGAATGGTGTCATGTCAATGCTGGAGTGATATATATTTTTGTAAGAAAACCCACATAAAGGTAGAAATTTATCTCAATGCCCTCCAAAGTCAATTACACATGTACTTACATGTCTTCCAAAACATTCCAATTTTCTTTTGCGATTATCCATCATTTTGTGGGTAGAAAGTTGTGGTGAAAGTGAGTTGAGTGCCCAACTCTTCATGCAACTCTTCAAAACATCAATGTGAACTGCGTGCAGATGATAGAAAGGGGCACCCTGTGCAGCCTTACTATCTACTTAACATATATAGTTGCCAAATTCTTGGCATTATAGTCTACTCTGACCGGAATTAAGTGGGATAAATTAGTGACTCTGTCAACTACAACCCAAATAGAGTCAAACTTTCCCATGGATATCTAGAACAATACAAAGATGGTTAAAACTTCCTTACTATTATAGTAGTCCAAAATGTTATCAATAAAGACAATTACAAAGGAATCAAGGATTGTTTTGAACACACCATTCATCAAATTCATGAAGGCTGCAGGTACATTGGTCAACCCAAATAACATCACCAAGAACTCATAGTGCCCATACTCAGTCGTGAATGTTGTCTTGGGTACATCCTTGGGCCTAATCAATAACTTATGATACCAAGACCTTAAATCAATTTTCCAGAATAGTATGCTCCCCACAAGTGGTCAAAGAGAACTGGACCTATGTTATACAACAAGGTGGATCAATAGCCTAGTGAGATTAAAAGATCTTATTTGCTAGAAAAGATGCAAGTACCTAGTATAAGGATAAGATACCGTAGACAAGTGTTTTTATTTTTTACCAAAATTAAGATTTTACACTATTTTTATACTTAAATATTATTATTTCAGTAGGTTCAAAAATTAAAAATAAATAAATAAAAAAATATATGAAATTTAAACAAATCATATGCTTTCTTTACATTTAGATATTAGTAAAAGAAGCTTGTGAATTAATTTATAGGTTAGTTATTATTTATTTTAATAAATCCTTCAACTTTTACCTAGTCTTAATTATTTTTTCTGTATATTGTGAAGAAGAAGAACAAAAGGAGGGCACTATGAAATTCAAATTATTTCACTCTTTATCCTAATTCTTCTCAAATTCACTATTCCTCCTAAAAATCCTCTTCCCATTTATTTATTATTATTATTATTTTTCTTTCCCTTTCATGTTTCACGTATACTGTTATGATCTAAGCCTACACCTTGGAAGTGACCGGTTCTTAATAACCATTTCTGCCCCCAAGTTAACCCTTATCTCAGCTGACTACAAGCGGAAGACTAACTCAAGTATCCATAAGCATCAATTGAAAGAAACGTCTAAAAACAATTTACTTAATCTCAAAACTTCACTGAATATATTGAGTATAAAATTTAAGTTTTAAATAACTATATGAAATTGAAAAACTCTCCAAAAATGTCTATCTATGAAGTCTCTATACAATGATGAGTGTCGAGACAAGAGCCATGACTCCTCAAAAGAGCTAATACTAACAAATCATAAAACTGGAGTACTTCAAAAACAAGGAGGTCTCACTCATAAGCAGACGAGTGGATGAAGTGATCCTAACAGACTCTTGTTGAGATTTCTAATAACGTGCATCTACATCATTAAAATATGCAGGTCGATTGAAATCAACACATTGAATGTACGAGTATGTAATATAGTTGAATTAAAAATAAGTAAATGAAATGTCTGCAATAGATAACAATGCACTCAAGCTGAATGTAAAGAAATAAAGTAGTTAAATCATTTAAAGCTTTACAAAATGCTTTATCATCTCAGAACTCACATAATAAGTGATATTTAAAAAATACACTTTAACTCTATTGGGAGATACGCTAACCGGCAACCATCACTATGAGCTACATAATGATAAAGTATGTCGCTCACGCTGCCAAAACTGATCTATACCTTGCAGGGATATAGGACACTTCAACTTAGGTGGATCCACTAAGTTATGCCCAAAGGTAGTTAAGATTCATCTAAAAAATATGATTCTTTACCATTTGGCGTACATAGTTTATGAGGAATGTGAGTTGTCTGAACTCATCCCCATATTACTCCAAATAATATATACTCATGCTCAATGTTTAAAAATATACTATTCCTTTGATTTGATATAACTGCTAAAACTATCCTCTTAAAAGAAGAAATTTCTCTTGAACTCATAACTCATTTAGAAATCAAATTTCTCTTTTATCAATGTAAAACTGATATCTTTGGGAATACTAGTTCCCTTATAGTCTTAATTAGTACTTCAAAACTCTTCTAAAAATAAATGAAAATCATATTGTGATATGATTATTGATGACTTAGGAAGTCATACTCCACAAATATTGATGGCATATATAGATACCATACGACTTAAGTATTGATTGCTTCCTCGATGTCACACTAATCATGTTTTAAACATCTTTCTCAAACTCCTCTTTACTTTCTCAAAAATTTAGTTTAAAACAAAAATGTTGGACTTAGAATATTTTCAAAGTATTTTATCACTCAAAATAGGGTTCATGCTGAAATATAAACATGAACAACTAAACTCAAGGATCTCAATAACAATATAGAGAACTTAATACTCAAAACTCAAGAACCTTGGATTCAAGAAATTAAAACTCAATGATACTACTCATCTCAAGAATACTCAATTCATAGGGTTCATGCTGAATATAAACATCGAATACAATCAAGAATCTAAAAGCATAAAATATATATATTCAAAAATTCGGAATAAAATATTAAAAAGAACAAGGAACTCAAGAACTCAAAATCGACTCATCTCAACAATACTCAAATCTAGGGATAAATTCTAGGTTACTCCTTTACTAATTTGAAAGTATACGTAGGGCGTGAGGAAGAACTAGTCCAACACTATGATAACCTTACATACCTGGAAGAAAAAAGTTCTTGAGGAATCTCGAAGAAGAATTCGATAAGAAGCCTTGAAACCCTAGCTAGAAGGATAAAATTAAGAAAACCTTTTTTTGAGCTTCTTGAATTAGTTTTTTGAAATCTCTATGACCAAAAATTAGTGATTCATAATTCTATGGGGAAATTTGAGTTGGAAAGATCGGAATTATTGGAGAAAAACTTACCTGGAAGAAAAATCTTAAAAATATTGAAAGAATTTTGAATGGAGTCTTCTACTTTAATTTTTACTTAGGTTTTTTGCCTTAGAGTTTTGAGAGAGAAGAGAATAGGGGATTAAAAGATAAAAATCTGATTTTTAAGCCTTTAATTTATCAAGAAATTCGTTTAGGGTTTTCTTAGAGGTAAAAAGACAAATGATCATTTTAAATATTTTTTCGTCGACTAATTCGTCATTGCATTGTACTAGGCTACGAAAATGGTCATAACGTTTTACTCAAAACTCGGACTAATGCGAAATTAGTGGCGTTGTAAATAAGATCAAAATACCTTCAACTTGGTATGTTATGGGCCACTTAACTCTTTATATTATAAGAGATATGATCGTTTAAAGTTGACTCAAGTAAAATCTAACATCAAAACTTAATCGGTTAGAATACTTTCAACTCAACTTTGTGCTAGGAGTTTTTAGTGAATTTAATGTATCTCCAAAATAGTTCTCACACAAAAGAATTTACCTCTACATATGTGAGAAATTTAAAAATAACCAAATAAGACCTTATATGCAAAAAGAAAATAGTTTGGCCCGTAGCTTAAAGTTTTTGGGGTGTTACAATATCTTTCCTTTGGGATCATTCATCCTCGAATGATCGTTATACTGAGGATAGAAGGGAAAAAAGTTACTCGTACTATCTTTTTGACATTTGAACTTCTCTACTAACCTTCAACCAACCTTGAGCCCATATCAAGAAACATCTAATGCATCATGCATTCGTCCACATGCCACCAACACCACATTCAAGCCTAGTGATATAACCACTCCATGAACTCCTACTAACTTACCCTTATAAGAATTCTTTGTTCTCTCGGTACTTTTAGCAACTTTAACTTTCATGTAGTATTACCAGGAAATTGACTTATTACTCATCATAAAACCTTATATCCTTCTTCCTTCACATTTATAACATTACATGGAATTAACACACCATCACTATCACAATAAGAAATAACAATCCTCTTCTCTATCCTTTACACAACAAATATCAACAACAACACTCTCAAAACTAAAAGGGATTAGTGAAAGAGGTATAGAGGGAAAATATCATAATCATGATTCATTTGAGGTATCTGATATAAGAATATGCATGCCATAGAATTATGTTTCTAGCCATTGATAAATCATTAATTTGCAAGACAGAGTGTAATAAAGACATGAGTGCTTATATGAATAGGTTCATATCATGAGGCTGATGTCCGAATCTTTATGAAGTAAGATTGAGACCTACAGGTGCAACTCTGGAAAAAATAGTAGGTTAAACTAGAGCCTAAACGTAAGGGTTAAAGATCGAAAAATGACTCCCCATATATTAGAAGATCATTTAGGAATAAAAATGATGGTTATAAGAGTTAAGGCCAATAGATTACATCCAAGGCAAGGGGTGAAGCCAACATCAAAGGCGAAGGCTGCCCGTAGTTTGAACACACTGCACCACACCTTCACGACTGGACCACGGATCATGGCCCTCACCACGGCTCATGAAGGGGGCTCATGGAATTTCCTTGGCCACCCAAAAACCTAGCTACTGCCTCAAATTTCACAGAAAGGACCATGACTCGTGGTCTTGACCAAGGCTCGTGGAGCTTTTCATGGAGATTTCTTGGACAAGGTAGATTGTGGCACAAAGTATCCTAGGTACTGCCTCAAGGACCATGACTCGTTGAGCCCCTCGTGGAAATGCCTTGGGAAAGTGAGATTCATGCACCAAATTTCTAGCCACTACCTCATACTTCACTAGCAGGACCATGAGTCGTGGTCCTCACCACAACTTGTTAAGGTGGCTCGTGACACCTAGGCATGGTAAATTAATGAGTGTTAGTTAAATCATTTCCTATTTTCATCCTATTAAAGTGAGGTCCTTTAGGGTATTTTTAGGGGTAATATATAAGTTTTTTGTAGTCTAAATTCACCCAAATTAAGTCATTATATTCAAACACCCAAATCAAACCAAAAATTCTCTTCCTCTCAAAATTTCCTCTCTAAAACTCAAAGCAGTAGAAAAGTAGACTTGGAGATAGGGTATGTCAAATTCAAGTCTTATTCCTCAAATTTATTGTAGATTCTTAATCAAGGTATGGTAGATTTTCATATATGGGTAGATTTGACCCATAAAATTTATTTCAAAGCTTCTAATTTTGCCAAACACCTAGGTCTTCAATCTAAGTCATGGGTTCTATTTCAAAATGTTTTCAATTGTTTATTTATGGTGGATTATTGTTGATTATGGCGGATTACGGTTGAGTTTATAATGTTTATTTATGATAAAATTTCCCCATGAACCCCCACAAATTCCCCATATTGCTATATTGTGAATTCATGATGTGGGTTGATTGATTATAGAAGCATGTCAATTGATTATTTTAATTTAATTGAGTTATGTAATCATTACATTCCCCTATAAAATATAGAAATTCTATATGTTTGGGTTGAATTGATTCATAGACTTGCTAGGCAAATTTTGAGGGCTTGTACATGTTGATAAAAATTGTGTATGAGCTTATGATCCACTTAGAAAGTAGAGAATTCTATAACTATGGTGTAATTATGGTATTGTTGCAACATCATTCTAACCATACCATTACGCATGACTATGTATGAAATACCTATGATTATTATAGTATGATTGTGTTGATTGAAAGACTATTCTGATGAACACACTATCAATATGATGTGAAAGGTTTAATCACATATTCATGATAATAAGGTTGAAAGGACATTCTCACCTAATGAATCTATGAGTTATTATGATATCATGTTGGTTTGAGTGTATAGTGCATTCTTTCATGAACATGAACTTAAGTAAAGACTTAATAAGAATTTTAAAGGAAATTATGCTTAGCACCAAGTGGATATGAGTATGAGATGGAAACTTTTACATTAGAAAGTTCCGTTTCCCAAAGTAAGTTATCTCATGAGATGGAAACATTTTACGTTAGAAAGTACTAGTTTCTACTTGAAATCTCCTTATCCATAACTATGTGACCCACATAGTTTTTTAGATAGTGTATTCACCTATGAAAATATATGAGTTCTACGTTAGGCAAGTAAGAAACCTCTTTCTAGCGTGGGGATAAGACACCGAATTCAATGTAACTTACATGGTCTATGTCGGTTAATACTAAATTTCTCTATATAATAAGAATACGAATCATGAGAAGAATTAAACATGATCAATAACTATGACGTCTTAACAAATACTACTTAGTATGAGTAGGGATATGGGGATTCATTGATGCATTGCACAAGTAGGATTCAAGAGTGGTTGTGGTGAGGATGTTTGATGTTATGAGGACTTATGAATTATGTATGTTTGTTATGTATTGTTGTTAAGAGTGACTTTACTTGTTTCAAGTTAATGAACATAAATGTGTCCTTGCCTATGAATATTGTTTAAGGATGAGGACAAGTTATGAAAGCTATGATGATAGTGGCCTAAAAGTGTTACTTAGCTTGTGATAGGATTGTAATATCTTGTCTATGCATTTAACAAGTATGGCTTAGGGGTGCTTATGGGTTGGTTTGACTTGTGTATTAAATATTGTGCATGATGATTCTTAAGAATGATAAAGTGCATGTTTTTAACTAAATTGTCCCTTTTGCATGTTTTAAGGATTTTTATGCATGACTTCCATACTTGGTACATTTTTTGTGCTAATCCATATTTTCTACCTCTTTCCACAAAGTGTAGGTTTGCATTGTTGAAGTTGCTTCCCTTTTGTTTAAGGCTTGGTTTGATTCTCTACTTTCCTTGGTGAGTCCTCATGGTTCGAGGACAAGAGTTATTATTTCTAGTTTCCTTTTGTATGTTCTACTTTGAGACTTTATTGTAAAGGGACATGTCCTTAATGAATTCTCGATTGTATTATATGGCTTATGGAGACAATATGTAGACTTTGTTCATTTTATGAAAGACTTCATTATTTAAAATTTTTAGTTTTGTATCATTTCTATTACTTATGTTTGTGATTATGCTAAGGGCTGTATGAGAAACCCTCGGGGTCATGTACATTGTGTTACATCTAAGGGGTAACCCTGGGCTGTGATAACGGGCTAAAGTGATTGCCCCTCATTCTAGAAATAGAGCATACATGTGAATCTCTTTGAAGTGTATGAGAATATCTCTATGATAGACTTACATACCTGGAAGAATACTGTTATTGAATAATCTTGAAGAAGAACTTGATTAGGATCCTTGAAACCCCAACTTAAAGGAGAAAAATTAAGAGAACCTTTCTTGAGATTTGTCGAATTAGTTTGTTGAAACTCTATGGCCAAGAAATTATGATTTTCATAAGTGATTTATAATTGTATGGAGAAGTTTGAGTTGTAAACAATGAAATTCTTGGAGAAAGACTTACCATAAAGAAGAATCTTGAAGAAGATTGACAATCTTGAATGAGTTCTTCTACTTTTATTTTTCCTTAGGATTTTAGAAAGACGAAAATATTGAATAAGGAGATGAAAATCTGATTATTTTCAATCATTATAGGTAAAAATATAAAAATGACCCTTTTTAATGTTTATTCATCGGCTAATTCATCACTGCACTGTATCAACTTACTAAAATGGTCATACCTTTTTACTCAAAACTTAGATTGACGCGAAATTAGTGGCGTGGAAAAGTAGATTCACATAACATTGATTTTGTAGGATATGGGACACATAAATCTATATATTACAAGAGATATGGCCGTTTAAAGTTGACACAAGTAAAATAAAACTTAGTCAGGAAGGAAGCTTTCAACTCAACTTTGTCCTAGGAGTTCTAGTGATCTTAATTCATATTCAAATTCATTACCACTGCAAATTATTTAATTATACACCTATAGAAAAATTTAAGAATTACCTGGTATGATTTTATTCATAAATGAAGAATTGTTCGAGTCTTCATTTCAGAAATTTTGGAGGGAGGGAGGGAAGGGGGGGGGGGCGTTTGGCCCTTTGTGGGGAAAGAGATTAAGAAAACCAACTTTTAACATGGTCATTAAAATTTGGGAGGTTGATAAGCAGCAAACATTTTTAATTTATCAATCCTTGCAATGTACGATTAGGCATACATAAGGGAAGACTTAGTAGAAGCTTTTGCCTTATCTTTGATGGTCCCTTTGATGAAATCCTTCAAATAATTGAGTGAGATCATCCCTTTGGAGAAAAATAGAATCTCCATGATAGGCATTGCTTTACATGATTTTCAATATTTTTAACTTCAATACCCTTTCAGGGCGCATCATTGGATTCTCCATCTAATTATCCATTCATCATGTCTATTAACTTATTCTTGGTTTTCTATATACTTAGTCAATCCTCCAACTGTCTTTGACATGTTTGCAAACGATTCCTCTATGTATGAAGCATCAACTACTACTAATTGCATGCCCATTAGGGACATCATAGAGTAGCATGGAATATTAGGAAAGTCGATCTTCAAAGGGCACATATCAGGTGATGCATGTGTAGAGGATTCATTATTTGAATTGGTTCTTCATTCCAATAGATTTCTTTGAACTTGAAAACTTAACTAGAGCTAGAGTCTTTTTGTTATTTTGGGGGAACACTCCTTCCTTATAAAACTTATGTACAAAACCTTTTCCTTTTAGTGTTATGATCCTAAACAAGAAATTTATGTGGATGACACTTGAAGTGTTTGATGTCCCATCGTAATGTTCTGGCTCCTTGTAAACAACTCAACATTTCATAGGTAACACTAAAATTTTCTTTTACATAACATATAACTTAGAGTCAGCAATCTTAGAGACCTTAGAGGATGTTTGCAGGGTGTTGATCTTCTTCAAAGCCATTTTCACACACTTTAATTCTTGAAAAGGTGATATGAGAGGCATAGATGTGCTAGAATTTATATATGTTAAAATTTATGTCGAAATTTTTTATATTAAGACTAGAAAATATTAAAACAAGATATTTATTTGTTTTCAAATATGATCATTAGAATCTTTGTGAGTACTTAAATTTTTTGTTTTATAAATCTAAATTTAATGTCTTCTAAGTTTAATTTTGAATTTTGATGAGCTTGAAATTGAACATAAACTTGACTTCCACTTCCAAGGGCTTTTGAACTTTTTCTTGGATACGGTCTTCTTGATCTTTAGTTGTTCTTTAACTTGAGTGCTTGGGTATTTGTATTCTTCATCTTGTAGCTTGTAGGGAAATTTGTAGTTTTTGATCTAGGAGCTCTCTTTGGCTTCTAGTTAAAATTCTAGTGTGATTTATGAGTTATGAGGACCCCTATTTATAGTAGTAGAATGAACAAATTATGATGAAATAGTTTGTTTCCATTTACCCCATCACATTTAAGTGATATGATATATTTGACTTTAACTAAGTGGAATCTTCATTTGTTAATGGAGTAACTCAATGAAATTGAAACTCAATTAAATCAATATTTTTAGACTTAACTAATTAATCTAATTATATTCAATTACAATATTTATTTGGACTGATATATATTGAATTTAATGTAATATGATTTTTTATAATTTTATTTTTAGTAAATTTTAAATGATTACAATGATATCACAAAAAACATATACTAATTATGCAAATATTTAAATTAATGTAAAGTACATTTAAATACTTGCATTAATCTCATATTTGGTACATCCTAATGAATTGCAATAGTCTCTTTTATTTAACTTCTCTTTTATTTTAATCAAATTGCATTAAATCTCATATTTGACTTTTCTGTTTTACAGTTACAAAAGAAAACAAAAATGAAGAATTGCATTAATCTCATATTTGATGCCTTTTAAAGCTATAAAAGCATGGTGGAGAGTGTAGCGAAATGAAAAAGTAGAAAAATGGCAAAGTTTTGGTCCTCTTCATTGTTATTTCTCTCCTTTGTATTAGTAACACTATTTGGAAATATCCCAAATGTTAATGCAGACATACTTGATGACGTTTGTCCCAAAACCATAAATCCTCCTCTATGTTTTCAAGTGCTTCGAAATGATCCCTATGTTTATAAAGGAGATATTCACAGCCTTCTCTCCATTGTTCTTTCTATAGCACAAGATAATACCACATCTACCTATAACTTGGTTCAATCCATTCTGCAAAAACCCATAAAAGATCCCAACATGAAAGACCAACTAATTGGTTGTTTAAAAAACTACAAATATGCAAGTGATAATCTTGAAAGTTGCAATGATTTGTTTAGGATTGCTAATTATAGAGAAATAAGTTATTTGGATTCTGCTGCTATGTATGAATCTCTTGCTTGTAACCAAGGTTTCAGAGATGTACCACCCCAACTCAAACAACTCAGCAAGACGGTGCAAGAGTTCTCTGATGTTTCAGCTGTTATTGCCTATGATCTCGAATAATCTAGTTATTTTACTTGATGCCTTATGTCCCAATTCGTTCTTAAATTATATGGATGAATTCATCTTTTGAATATATATATATATATATATATATATATATATATATATATATAATACTTGAAGGCGTAAAGTGAAATTTCAATTAACTCTTAAAATATAAACAAACTTGATATATAATTTTATAATCAATTTTCAAAATGTTTTAATGCAAAATAATATTTTTTAATAATTCATTTCTTTGATAAAAATAAATTATTAGTTTTAGGTTAGATTTTTTGAATTGCAATGTTGAAATCGTCCTTTTACCGAGGCACACACTATAGGAATTGTAAACATAAATATATAAGTAATAGTTTGACAAATTTAGATGAAAATAATAGTAATTAAGGACCATAGAAGGTTATTCAATAAGTTGAGAACTTGGTATACACTATTTAATGTTTTTTTTAATACTTGAAATCCTAAAGAAATAAAAAAAAAATTGCAATTCTCCCTCTTTAGTATTTTTTGACTATTGGCTCTTATTAGTTGTTTGTGGTAAATTTTTTTTAATGACCCTCTATGACATTTACTTGTATGAATGTATTTTAAGTGTTAAGAGCTTTTCTACGATAAATAAAAGTTATATATTATTTAAGAGTTTTGTCACCTAGTCAGTTGTTTGCTTTTTATTTTGTTTTTTTTTTAAATTTTGGAGCTTTTAAAGTTTGAATGGTTAACTTTGGTCAAAACTTCAGGTAATTGACCTTTGACTGTAATTTTGATGTTTTCTTTAGCTATGAGACATCATGTTTCGTCTTTAGGGACCTTTTATTCAGGTGTCAAGGCTTTTAGACTCATTTCAAGCACCTTACTATTTGGTTAAAATAGAATTTTTGGTGTGGGAGCCACCTTTGTTGAGATGACCTACATGGTATTTTCTGAAACCTTTGTTTTTTCTGAAGTGTCAAATTATGTGTGTTAGCATAGTTTGTTTGTTTGTATGGGGTTCAAATGAATCTAAAGGCCCCATTAAGGCATTTGGCCAACTTCAAATTTAGGTTGGTGTAGCATTTGCTGGTTCACCTTTGTAACCGTGATCTGTGAATTGCTTTTGCAAATCCCACTAAAATTGGTCTTCAAAATTGCAGGCTGGGCATCACATTCAGGCAAACAATTATTTTTTGTCTTCGGGGTCGTGGGTTTTTTTACACCCCGCTGTTTAAAAGGTCTAAAATTAGAAAGAAACCATTTTTTCAAAATTATGAAAATCTGAAATTTAAAATGTATGTGAAGTATGAGTTTTGTGTCAAATAAAAATAACCATGACTCCTAGTACAATATGCTTTAGGTATACAACAAGATATTTAATTAAAGGTCTTTGAATTATCTTTTCAGTGCCACCAAGTTTGCTAATTTTTAAATTCGTATGAAAAAGATATGCCCGTTTGAAGTTGGACTATCCCTATAAAGAAAATCAACCAGATTTTAGAGGGGTATTTTGGTCTTTTCATTACCCAACCATTTATTTCATTTTTAGTAAGTTATTTGTGGTCTAAATTTAGTTGGTTTCATTTACACAATTGAATAATATGCTAGGATTCGAGACAAGAGAAAAAAGGAGAAGTGTCAAGGCGTTTTTGGAGATTTCTTGTGAAATCTAAGTCGTTTCGCCAAATATTTGATCTCTAATGAGGTGCGTGATGATTTCATATCATTGAGTTCGTTCACCCACGCGCCAATCATGTTTGTTTCAGTGAAATTCATTCTAAGAAGTTAAAGTATGATGTTTTTGAATTATGTTCTTGAAATTGTCTTTTGTTCTTGAGTTTCCATAAGATTGTTCAAAATCTTAATGAAATCATGTCCTAACTAGAGTTGTATATGAGTAGGTTCTTCAGTTAATGTTCTGTGTATCTGAATCAAAAGAGGAATTTGAGAAAACAAATCAAACTTAGGCAAATTGGGGTTAGAAAATGAAGAAAGAAAAAGTTAGAAAAATCTAGGTAATAGGTTCGAAACTCTATTCCTCAGGATTGGAACTTTTACCTCTGCTCAGTGGAGAGGTCCCGGACCCTTCTGCCTTAAAGTTTATTTCGCGACCAAATAATAAAATGCATCTCGCTTCACGAACTTGATTCCATACAATTATTTCTTGATTGTTTCTCACGTTTAACAATCTATAAACACTCCTAAACATCATGATATCTTTCCTACCACAAATAACAACCTTAGATCCATAAATTTCAAATTCAAGGAAAGTTAAGAGACAAGTCTAGAGAGTTCTTAGAGTTCTTTTAAAAGTGTTCTACAAATGCTTTTAAACATGTTTTAAGACTTGAGTTGAGCAGAGAGTAAAGTGTGAAGTTTATTTCTTCAAAATAGTATATGGGGACTATGTATCCCCAAAGAGTAAACGTTTTCACATTTAAAAAAGAATGGACACACCTATTTCCGAAAAAGCCTTTGAGCTAGTTTTCACTAAAGAGTAAATATTTTCACATTTAAGCAAGAGAGGACACAATGATTTCCTAGAGATCCTTTGGTATAGTTTTTGAGTGATTATTTCAAATCACAGAAAGAGTTATGTTTTTAAACATATGATATAGTTATATTTGGGATTATTATTGAACACCGATATATGGGAGAATTTAAAAAACTCACAATCCCCATGTATCATGTAGCCATCATTGGTAGAAAAGGGTCATACTTTGTAGATGATTCGTTAGTGATTTTTAGCATAGACTAGTGGATCCACTTAGTAGTTAGGTTCTATACCCTCAACAAGGTATAAGACAACTTTGGAAGCGTAAGGCAAAACGATGTATCATCACATAGCTTGTTATATTTTATATTCTTACATACACTGACATAACTTGTATTTCCACATAGAATTTTTTTTTCAATTGTACCCTTGAATTCAAACTGAGTTACCATTGTATTTTTGAATACACAAAGTTTTTACCATGTATTGAAAGCTTTTCTTTATATTGCATTTATATTATTATTTTATATTGAATTGAGCTAAGTTAAGACTAGGTATGTTCTTTCAGTTCTTTTGGAGCTTATGTGTTGTAGTAGAATTCCCCTCGCATGCTCGTACATTCAATTTACTTATGTCAGTTGGCTTGCATTTTTTATGATGCAGATTTAGGTAACCAGGATCAACATCCAGTACATCGTTGATCCAGTTTAGGTTCAAAGTTCCTGGTGACCTCCTTGCTATTGGAGGATCCATTTTTATTGCTTTATCAATTTAGTTCATTAGGATGCAATAGGTCTTATCACAACGTCCATATTAGGTGTAGAGACTTCACATACATTTAGTTGATGTTAGTCCTTAAGTCTTTCCATTTCACTTTTAATGTTTGAGACTTGAGTTGTCATATAAGCTAGTTGCATGTTTCTTGTAAGACATTCGAAGTGTGCTGCATGATTTCATCTTTTGAAACCATTTTCTTGTTATTTAAGTCTTGCGCTAAGAGTCATGCTCCGAGCGTGACAAACTTGGTATCTCATCGATGCACAAATCACCTCTCCTCCGAAGGAATTCTTACCAATGGGAAATGTTAACTACTTAAATAAGAAGGACGGAGTCTACCTTCGCATTAGGAGTTTTCCCTCATTTCAGATTATGTAAAGTACCCAAGGCGTAAGACTTATCACTGGTTTAAGATGATGAGAAAGATATGAAAGCCCATTTTGGGTTGATTTTATTCCCCCGCTTGCCCAGGAAATGAGTTGTGTAGCGGTTACCTTAGGGTTAGGGAGGGAATAACATTTCACTCTGCTAGCAATAATTCCATAGCTATCTGAAACACACTTTCTTTTTTTCGTAAGCATCTCACCTATTCCTTAATTTTATCTTATACACTAGGCAATAGATAGAATTATTTCCTAATTCCCATAGTTTTTGCAATGCTTCTTCCACCTATCTCGATTAAAAGCTACTTCTTAGTAGCTATCGCAGGTTTTATTACTTTTCCTCCATTCCAGCACAGAGGAAAATGATATTGCATCATAAATTAATACTTGAGAACATTTACCCTAAAATAAGAATATTGTGGTCTTCTAACACACAAAAATAACAATATTATGGTCTTTGATGGATGAAAAAATGAGAGACTGGTAGAGCTCCTCTTTGTTAGCCACAACATTCTCCCTTCTATTTATTAACCATTTGACTATGGAACTTTCTCCATACAACAATTATTTTTAAAATAATGTGCAATTCATAGCCCTAGATGAAGGGGAAAATGTGATTGATAATTTAAGTGATAAAGTATCTAGAAAAATGGATGCAACTGGTCTTCAGTTTGCACCAGAATGAACGTCGGTAAGAGAGCTTGCCGAACATGTCTAGATGGTTGGAAAAAGTGCAGCAATATAGAATAATTATTAAACCCCCTGCCACCACCATAGTCTAATGAGCACGACTTTCCATATGCCGGATATCCTTGAAGATTAGCTCCTACATTTCTGTTAGGAGAGGTGCACTTGCGGCGAGAAGAAGCAAGATTATTAGATACCTTAGGAAAGACCGTCCAGAATCACAGATGCAAGTTTCCCTATATGTGGCTCATCCGTGATAACTTCTCCGAAGTCCAAGAGGTGGAAGAAGTTTTGATAGGAGGGAGAAAGCTCTTTCAATGGTGATGAACGAGGGGGAAATTCTTGGATGACAGCCACTCCGGTTCTGTTCGCAGATCAAGAATATTCCTTTTCTGTGAGTTAAACGATCAAACATAAACAATAGAGCTCACCTAGGGAGTCATGTTAGTAGAGTCGTAGTTATGGTGTGAATCGTTCCCATCAATAATTAGGAGGTTGAAATACATAGGAACTATCTCACTTATTTCATACTTATTTTGTGCGATTGAGTTTATCTCTAAAAAGTTTCTCTTAATTCGTACTTGCGCCTAATGCACCAGAAGTGCAACTCGAAGTAGAGGCCACCAATGCTGAGTTCCGTGAAGCTATCTAGATATTAGTTCATGTAGTGACCAATCATGTTGGACACAAAGAAAATCGAAAATATGTGACTAATACTTCAAGGATTTATAAGTTATTAAGGAAAAATTCTCCAAGCTTCACTACTTTAAGTGCCACTAAGGACCAAGAATTTTTTTTAGGAGCTTTAGAATGTTTTTGAGATCATGCACATTGCTGAAGGTGCGCCACTTGTGAATGTGCTTTGTTTGATGAGGCCTTCTTGGGGCGTTTCTTACCCCTTTAACTAAGAGAAGCCAATGTAAGAGAATTTCTTAATCTTAAGTAGGATGTTCATGAGTACTGGTCTTAACTTCACCCAACTTTTTTATTATGCTCCGAAGATTTTTTCTGACATGAGGAGCGGGATGAGTTTGTTCGTTGTTGGGTTGTCTCTTCTGTCTAGTATGAAAGGTGATATTGTAAGAACTCTAAAAACAAACTAGATTAAACTATAGCTGAGTGTTATGAGTTAGCATGGTGTTAAAATTATGAATATTAGTAACAGAAGTCAGTTTGTAAAGTTTGAAAGTGAAACGTCGAAGAACGTCCAAGACGTCCAGAAACTAGTCTAAGTAGAACTAGTGTGTATTAGGGTTTTGTAGTGGAGTTTTGGAGTATGGTATGAGGGTGGAATTGAGTATGATTGTTCCTACATATATATTAACATGTAAAGGGTCAAAATGTTTGAGTACAACTCCACGAGAACCAGCCTATGAATTCTAAAGGAGGACCAAAACATGGGCCAAGAAAGCTGCCGAGGTAGCGAAGATTTAGGGTCAAGGGAGCGTCGCGCCTGCAACATCTAAAGGGAAAATTTTGCCCTGCGACACATGGAAAACACGAATCATTTTGTCTCAAATAAAATTCCAGAACCAAGAATACAAGGTGAATTAGGATTACCTTTGGTAGGAGGTATATGTGTTCATAGGGTTTCTAAGTGATAAAAGTTGTATACTGTGGATTACTTGAGATATGTCTTATATGTGTATGTTGTCTTGGATTGGTTCTTATACTTGTTTTATGAGATTTTTACCAAAAGAGCATGAAAATATGTTATAAAGTAAATGTCCTTTTTAGCATGGTTTTATTGCATGTAACCATACTTAGTGCAACAATGTACTAATTTCATATGTTGTTCAAATTTCACAAGTATAGGTAGAAAGTTAGGAGTTTCTTAGAAGCGAAGCTTGGGAACAACATTCTCTCAAGAAGACTTGGTATGTCCTCATTTTATTTGAGGATAGTTATGTCTAGTTTCCTTTCTTAAAAGACATTGCAATAGACTTTGGTTTTCCATTTTGTTGATGTATGGGTTGTGAACTTGAGATTTTCATGTGTCTACGATGGTTAAAAAGAGACTTAGTCTTTCTTATGTTTCTATAAAAATGTTTGACTATTGTTTTGAGAAGTCTCAGTTCTACACTACTTTTCATATATATGCGATTAATGATGTCTAAGGGCTTGTACAATACCTCCAAGAGGTCGAGTGTGCCATGTGGCGACTTAAGGGTGCCCTAACTTATATGGTGTACTTTGGGTCGTGACAAACTTGGTATTAGAGGATAAGGTTATGAAGTAGTCTTTACGATTAAAAGTCTTCCAAAGTATGAAACTCATGTATTGTAGAGTCTTGTTCATCGTGGGTGAGATGCGACACATCTATTAGCAAGAGGATATAGGACGATAGAAGTTTCCCTTTCTCTATTACTCTTATATCGTGCCATACAGTTGAGGTTATAAGTGGAGATTCCTAATCTCTTCTCTTGTCTTTATATGATATGAATACGAGAAGGACACTCGCAACAAGAGTTGATGACAAAGTGGTCAATGAGGTAATTCCTCCCCAAGGTAAGCATGCTCGACAAGGTGTTTAAGTTCCTCAAGGTGAACAAGTTCCTATATTTTGTCAGATGAATGAGGTTCCGGTGGTTCTCCAAGACATGACTAATGGGGATATTAGAGAGGCTCTTCTTACCCTAGCCCGAGCCATGACAACTAAAGTGAATAGAGATATTAGGCCTACGATGAATGTTTTTGACAGTATATGACCTCTAGATTGAGGGACTTTGTGAGGACGAATCCCCTATCTTTCTTGGTTTTATGGTGGGAGAAGATCACTAAGAGTTTCTAGATGGTGTGTATAAGATTTTGAGTGTTATGGGGGTAACTTGCAGGGAGAAACGAAGTTGGGTTCATACTAATTGAGATAAGTTGCTCAAGTTTGGTACACACGCTGAAAAGATAATAGGCCGGTTGAGTTGGGTCCTATAGAATGGGAAGATTTTAAGAAAGCCTTTTTAGGAAAGTACTTTCCCTGTGAGAAGAGGGAGGTAAAGGTTAAAGAGTTTATAAACCTTAGTCAAGGTAACATGAGTGTTGAAGAGTATTTTTTGAAGTTTACGCTATAGTCTAAGTATGCTCCATCTTTGGTGTCTAACCCTAGAGATGATATAGTTAGGTTTGTGTTGCGGTCAAATCACACACGCAAGTGCACATGAGCATACAAGCAATAAAGTGACTCTTGTTAGGGAGTCGGGTATCGTACCCATATGTACTTAAGACTAAACTTCATCGATTTTTCCAATTCACAACTTAACACAATTGAAATTTCAAGATTTTGTAGAAATTGTTAAATAACTAATTATATTTGAACTAAAAGTAACTATGGTGATTCAATTTCTTAAGATTCAAACAATGATGTGGGAAAGATCCAGTACTGTAACTTTTACCAGAAATCATGTAATAAAATATCTTTTGATAAAGGTTGGGTTAGATGTATGATCATGATCTCTCGACCTCTAATCGCCTACAAAAAATACCACCCTAACTACATCGTTTAGAGGGGATAGAGTGAGTAAAAATTGAGCATTAAGATATCTTCCTATATGGTGGTTCATGTAAGATTTCTTGGTATATCTCTACCCTAGGAACGAATCAACCCTAGCTATAAAGTGTCAACCAAACTTCTTGTATTCCACGTTATATCCTCTTATTCCTATCTAAAGTTCAATTCGGACAATATGTTTATTTCTATGATGCTCAAGCATGAAATACAAAGAGCAAAAACATAAGAACAACTCATAATAAAACCCTAAACAAGTTCTACAAATTTCATTCATCCTGTAGCCACAACCCTAGAACTAGGGTATTTAGCCACTCATAATCATCACATAAATCTTACAATGAATATAGATCATTCCAAGATCATGGAAAATTAAAGAAAAAGAGTTTAACCCTATAAAACTTCAAAAGTCCTTCTTCCCGTCTCCACGTTCGATAATTAGAAATATAATAATTAATAAAATTAAAATAGAACCCTATTTATACTAAAGTCGAAGTGACCAATTTTGGGCTTCAGGCACCGACGCGAAGCCACAGTCGATTCTTGGATCCAATCGGAGAAACTTTCTGCGCGACGCGGATGCTTGATGAGGTGTTCTGCCTCAAAATTAATTCAAGCCGTTATATTACTTGTCATTCTACGTGACACAGGGACAATACACATATGCCTTTAGGTATTTCTTCAATTTAATCTTGCCCCATTTCATCCTTAAATCTCTATATTGCTTCCTTTGCTCATTTTCTTGCATATTTCTTTCACATAGCCTACCTACACAATTAATCATATCGGTTAGCTCAGAAACATAGAATTGACTCAATACGACTCTTAAACATAGACTTTATTGACTTAAAACTAAGCATACATATGAGTATATTTAGCGTTATGGTCATACAAATATGCTCAACATCACTACCCACCCTTAAAGCTTTGTTCGTCCTAAAAAAACTACTAACAACTCCTAGACCCGGACTCTAAACTTAGTTGTGCTTCCACCTATTTCAAAACATCTTTCCTATTATTATATGCATCTAATATAAGTATGCTTCGACAACTTTCAACAAGCAGCAGTAGTAACAAAATTTTTAGCACTAAATATCACCTTACTGCCGACAACAAATGCCTCTCACGACAATGAACAATCCATGCGCACACGAAGTAGTTACAAATAGTTTCATGACTTAGCATCAAAGCAACTCCCACTCAAGAAACGACTTCTCATGCATGAAGTAAGAACCATAAGCTTGCCCATTATGTACATCTCTACTAATGAAATGTATTTTGCTAAAATATTGAACATGATTTAATCGGGTTGTTACGTGGAATATTCATTAGATGATAGTAGTCACTTGTTCTCCCTATTGCACTATGTTCAATTTCTATTCTACGATTACACCTTTCTATCTCATTCAACTTCTTCATTTTCAAGTCTAGGCTGCCTTCACATTTGGATTCTTTCCCCTCGTATATATAAAAATCTATAAATATATCTATGCATATATTATTATTATTATTATTATTATTATTATTATTATTATTATTTTATTGATGAAGCTACTCTAAACTTAATAAGTCTTTATGGACTTAAGTGTACACTTCTTTTGTCTAGGTCAGGTCCAATATCGAAGTAGTATTCACTTCTTATTTTGGGGAAATGCCCTACCTTCTTCTTTCGTTTTACCCTCACATGTATGCTTCATCACCTTTTATACAATTGTTTCTTTTATTTTTCTATCTTTCAGCCCAACGCAGTACATTAGGAATCATGATCAAACTCATGGACTCAATGGAAGGGATTTGACTTATTTCGTGGGTTCCAACTAAATTAAGGTTGAAGGCTCAAATGGGATAAACTAGGGATAATGCAAGTCTCAATTTCTGACAAATTTTCAAAGAAAGCCTACTATCATATCTCTGAGCACAATTACATCCACATTTCACTTTGATAACAACTTGGTCAAGTTCTATAGTCACAAGCATATCATGGAATCTATCAATAGCTGATTAGCTCATGGCACAATTTGCATTCAGAAAAAATCAACCTTAGCACATAATTTTGTTACTCCGAAGGTTCTTTTATGCTTAAGTTGTTCATTCGTATAGCATGTCCAAACATTGCATTGCATACATATATTAATTCAACTATGCTCTTTTACATGGACAAGGATTCAGCACAACCCAACCTAGGATTCAAATTATGAAATTTCCCTTAAGGCGGTCTTCATCGATCTATCATAGGGACAACTTGACTCGATCTATGACTGATACTGACTCTATGATTTTTTATACGGTTTAAAGGGACTATCCTTGGCTAAAAAATGCTAAGAAAACCAAAAGTAAAACAGAACATAAACATATAATGTTTCAGACAATGTTTCACCCTACACTTATAACATGTCAATTCAGTTAATAAGGTAAGGTGAAAACTCTCTGACTAATTATCCATCACATCATTTCCTCTGGCACCATCCTCTGCCTGCGGTATATCCATCTCATCCTCTGAATCCAAGTCTACATCCGAGCCTGTGCAGAAATTATCCTCGTCCATCGGGATATCAACGAATAGCTCTATAAAATCTTGGCGAATGCACAACAACGCCTCCGCATGTGCATTCAATGAGTTATGCCGGTTTACATCCATCGGCTCGATCAAATTGGATAGGAGGACACCAGTCTTATGTTGCAACATCTTTAATCCAAACATCCGCACCATTATTAAATCATCTCGTTGGTGACGCTCCGCAGTTGTGAGAGTGGGGCCTAATTCAGTGTCAGGCTTTTTTGTCCGTGAAATATCCACAACTACTGGATACAAGGGGACCATGTAGTCTTAGTTCTCCTTCGAAACCCTTTCACGACGACATATTTTCATAATGAGTCCACCAAAAGCAAACTTGTGGCTCTTATAAACCGGAGCCTTTTTCATAGAAGATTTAAGGATGGTCCCAACATTCAGCTACGTATCGGTTATTAAGGCTTAAAGCAGACACAACCATTCCTGTGTAATGTCTGTGTAATGCATGCCAGAAATCAAACAATTCATAACCATTTTCAACCACACCCTAGTCTCTCGCAACATGTGAGCATATGTTAGAGTCTTGTGATACCTATTGTTGCTATGCTTGGTCCACCTAGACATGGACTGAGATCCGCTAAGAAAATAGCGGATAGCATGATAAGGGGGACTAATGTTCAACGATGTTAACACCAATGAGTTTGTTCCCTCTGTCGTTCCCAGTATATAATTGATGCCGGTAGGTGTGATGGTCACATTCTGACCACAGACAGTTACAAAGAGAAAGCGCGTTTTCGGAATCCAATTTTGACATAGAACTCGCGAACCATGTTCAAATTATACTCTTCTGGCTACCCAAATGCCAAGCCAAGTTGAGGCTCTTGCATCCTCTTGACAATCTGTGGGAACTTGCGAATTAGAGTGTCCCCATCAGAGAAATAGGAAGCTTTTGTATGCTTCTTGTACCAATTTTTTGACACTACCTTTAGCGCATATTGTCATGTCTGTCCTCTGGGGGCTGGGGGCGCTAGTGGGACATTCCTGCTCCTTGACCTCTTCTTTTGCGAGGCCTTTGCAACAACTTCTCTAGGTCATTAAGAAGTAGACATAATTACCTGTAGGATAATGAACCAATCAGTCCTAGTGGCAACTATTAAACAATAAGACACAAGTAGTACAACACCCTACACTTAGTTTATAGTACTACACTTCGGTACTCAGACTTCCTGCAAGATTTAGTGTAAGCCATCTATTCTGAAAAATATGTTACATGCTTAATCATGATATAAAATAACCACAACAAAAAGCATAATGCACCCTCTTTTACACCTTATAAACAAAAAAAAATTATTTTCAAGACTTACCAACCCCATTGACCCTAACCCTCAACACAATCCACCCCTCAATATCAACCATCATGGATTCTACTCAAGATTTCACAATTCATGCAATTGCTAAGAAATATTACTCTAGGTAACTATCAACAACACTTTCAAAAATTCATATTTCCCCTATCCACCAGTAATAATTTACGCATTCTCAAAGCATTATGAAAATAATAAGAGAACACACCTGTGTGTTGCGTAAAAACAACCAAAAATTGACTTGAATAAATACTTGAGCTGCGCAAAACGAAGGGAAGGGAGAAAATAAGGAAATTTGAGGAGAAAATGGGGGGTTTGCCCGATGGTAGAAAGGAAAAATGAGAACAATGGTGGGAGATCGGGGGTTTAACGGGGGATATATGGTGTGGGCCGATTTATTTTAATAAAAAATGGGTATAACCTGTTTAATTTAATGAAGTTCTTTAAATCTTTCCTTTTCTTTGCGATGCACGAGTTACACGAGGTTTTCTGGAATTTTATTTCCAGTTGACCCATTAATCGGTACCCATCACGTGACCCAGGGCCAACACAAGGTCTTCTAGAATTTTAATTCTAGTTGACCCAAGAATCGGTACCCATCACGTGATGCGGGACCAACACGAGGTCTTCTAGAATTTTAATTCCAGTTGACCCAAGAATTGGTACTCATCTTGCGACGCGGGACCAACACGCACTAGTGTCTCATGCGTAGTAACAACAATTATTGTCGAACTAACTTTAGGTACCGCACCTCACGACGCGAAGCCTACACGAGGCTCACTGCCTGAATTTCTTTGGCGAGGCAAGATTTGAGGCTTGCCACGCGACGCGAAGCCTGCACGAGGATCACTGCCTCAAATTTCTTTTCACCTTTTAACCTACACCCCTGCACTAAAAACTCATTAATTACACCATGATGGGTTGCCTCCCAGTCAGTGCTCTAGTTTGGGTCATGTCATAACTCATATTTTTGGATTTTTCCTTAATTCATTTTTTTAAGTAAAACATTCCTAAACTATTAGAATGGTTCATCGGTTGCCTCCTGTGTAGCGCGTGATTTAACATCGCGACACGACCCATCTCATGTCTCACTCTTCATTTAGTGTGATCTCTTAAACCTCGCGATCAACATCCTTTTCAAAGTAATATTTAACCCTATGTCCTTTTACAAGGAATGTGAAGCTATCACCTTTATTTCATAACTCTACTGTACTATGTTGAGTCGTTATGACTACCTCAAAAGGACCACTCTATTTAGATTAGAGCTTTCTTGGGAATTGAACAACAATACGAGTTGACCAGGCTCAAAGGTGTGTGACACTATGTGTTTTTCATGCCACCTTTTTGTTCTCTTTGGAAACCTTAACATTCTCATAGGCATGAAGCCTAAACTCTTCTATTTCATGTAAGTGTGTAAGTCTTTTTCGTCCATCCAACTCAGCATCCAGATTTAGATTCTTTATTGCCCAATATGCTTTATGTTCCAACTCAGCCGTCAGATGACAAGCATTTCTAAACACCATTCGGTAGGGATACATCCCTATCGATGTTTTATACGCAGTCCTATACACAAATAAGGCATCATCTAGCTTGTCTGCCCAATACTTTCTCTAGTCATTCAGTCTTTTGTAGATCTGCTTAATCTCCATGTGACACTTTAACGTGCCTAGTAGTTTTCGGATGATACGTTGTTGACTCTTTGTGCGTTACCCCATATTTATCCAAAAAAATTATAAATAGAGTTATTGATGAAATGCGTATGTCCATAAATGATGATAGACCTCGGGGTTCCAACCTATCTACACTGTGCTTCCTGATGAACTTCACAACAATTTTGGCATGATTCGTTGGCAATAAAATTGCTTCAACCCACTTGGACACATAATATATTGAGACTAGGATATATTGGTTACCTCTGGACGATGGGAATGTGCCCATGAAATCTATCCCATATACATAGAAGATGTCCACCTCTAGAGTGTTGTTTAATGACATCTTATGCTTCTTGAAACACAACATCTTTAAACAAAGTAGGCTTAAAGAATCCAGATTGCAATACCTTATGTGCTGTTCTTTCACCCCCATGATGTCCACCCTATGGTGAGGCATGACAACTCTCTAACACTTGTGGTGACTCTTCCTCAGTTGTGCACCTCCTCATCATTTGATCCGAACCTTGCTTGAACAAATATGGCTCATCCCATATTTTGAATTGGCCATCATACCTCAAACTCTGCCTCCTATATGTTGATGCTCCAGGCGGGAATAAGCCACTCGCCAAATAGTTCACAATATCAGCATACCAAGGTACCTGTGCAATGTCCAGTGCCAAAAGTTGTTCATCAGGGAATTCTTCAAGGATTAGACCTTCATTCACCACATGAGATGAATCCTCTAATCTGGAGAGATGATCAACTATTTGGGTTTTTGATCCCTTCCTTTTCCTTATTTCTAGATCAAATTCTTGGAGAAGAAAGATCCATATGATTAACCGGGTTTTTAGATCCTTATTCTTAAAAAGATACTTAATAGTTGAATGATTAGTGTAGACGATCACCTTTGTTCCCACTATATATGACCTAAATTTGTCAAATGCATACATCAATGTGAACATCTCTTTCTTAGTCATAGTGTAGTTTGCCTGGGATACATCTAGTGTTTTACTCGCAAATATATGCAATGAAACACTTCATTTTATTTCTTCCCCAACACTTCTCCAACCTCAATATCGCTAGCATCGCACAACAGTTCAAATGGGAGCTCTCAATTTGGTGCACATGGGTCTTGTAGTTTTAGAGAAGTCCTTATTGAACCTCCTGTAGGAAGTAGCATGTCCAAGAAAACTTCTAACTTCTTTCACATATACAAGAGGTGGTAACTTCTCAATAACTTCAATCTAGGCTTTATCCACTTCCAACAACCTCTAGGATACCTTGTGTCCCAACAAAATTCCTTCTCTGACCAAGAAGTGACACTTTTCCGAATTCAACACCAAGTTTTTTTCCCTCACATCTCGCTAAGACACTTCGAGATTTATTAATCATAGCTCAAAAGACTTACAAAAGATTGAGAAGTCATCCATAAAAACTTCCAAAAAGTATTCTACAATATAGTGAAAGATTGCCATCATGCATCTTTGAAAAGTAGTTGGGGAATTCCACAAACCAAAGGGCATGCATTTGAATGCGTAAGTACCATATGGACATGCGAATGTTTGTTATCTTGATCCTTTGGTGCAATAACAATCTGTTATACTATGAATACCCATCAAAAGTAATATTCTTGGCCAGCCAATCTACCTACATCTGATCAATGAAGGGTACTAGATAGTGATCCTTTCTGGTGGCTTCGTTTAGTTTTCTATAATCCATGCATACCCTCCACCCCAGGTACTGTTCTTGTTGGGATCAATTCGTTCTTATCATTATTTATCACATCACCCACCATTCTTAGGCACATACTATATTGGACTTACCCATTTACTATCAGATATTGGGTATACTATCCCTGCATCTAATAACTTAATCATTTCTTTTCAGACGACATCCTTCATCAAAGGATTGAGTCTTCGTTAATGATGTGCACTTGCCTTATACCTTTCCTCTATTTTTGTTTTGTGCATACATAGAGATGGGCTTATACCATGGATGTATTACATCTGCCAACCTAATGTTGCTTTCCTCTTCTTCAAGATCATCAATGCTGCTTCCACCTGTTCGTCTGATAATGCTGCAGACAAAATAACCAGTAAAGTATTATCTTCACATATGAATGAATACTTGAGATGTGTGGGAAGATCTTTCAACTTCAACTTAGGAGCTTCTTTAATGCGGAGCTTAGGTGGGGCTCCTAACACCCTATTTAATAGCTTCCATCTCTCTCAAGATTCTGTAATCAGTGCCACATCTAAGATTTGCACAATTTTATATGCCTCAACATCTCCATAAATCTCATTACATCTCTACAATATCTAAAGATGATCCTTGGATAAAATGTGTTTAGCGTTTACCTCTTGATCGACCACAGTAATGGCAGACAACTCCTCATATATAGGTGGCATCATCAAATATTTGTACACATTGAAAACCTCTACCTTATCATGAGCTCTCATACTGAGCTGTCAAGCTGCTACATCAATCATTTCCTTCCTATTGGCTAAGAATGGTCACCTAAGATGAATGGAACCTCAAAATCAGGCTCAAAGTTCAATACCACAAAATCCATGGGGAAAATTAGATATTCCACTTACACTAGCACATATTCTACTACCCCCTCAAGTGTGGCTACAGATCTATCAATCGACTACAAATTTAGGGTGGTTGGTTTAAGACTACCCAACCCCAGTTTCTTATACATCGAGGTTGGCATCAAGTTTATGATTACCCCAAATCACACAACCCTCAGACATGGATACTCTGATCTATAGTAATATGTAAAGTAAAGCTACCCGGATCTTTCAGTTTAATGGGTAACCTATTCTTAATTCTGGAACTGCACTCTTAAGTAAGTGCAACTGTCTCATATTCTGTCAGCCTTCTTCTATTTGCCACAATCTCTTTAACATACTTCGCATACCTAGGTATACCCTGCAAAATATCTACCAAAGTCAAGTTAATATGAACTTGTTTTGCAAAAGAAAGAAACTTAACAAAATATTCATCCTCCTGTTTTTTCTTGAACTTTTGAGGAAATGGCAGAGGTGGTGGTTGCACCTTTTTAGTGGGTGAAACTACTTCATTTTTCTTTATGATCATCTTCTTTGATTTTTTCCTTAGGGGTGTTTTTCTTAGGTGCTAGTTCTTCAAATTTTAGACCACTACGAGTACTCACAACATTTACCTGTTTTTGATTTGGATCGGCGTTACCAGGTAAACCTCCTTATGGTCTATAATTTTGAACAATCGAAAATTTCCCAAATGGTTTCTCCAAGTTCTGAGTATCTAGCTGGTTATTTCTGACATCTGCAGCAGACTGAACCTGTTCTTCCATTATTTTCTTTAACCTCTCTTCAACACTCATGTTCCCAGATTGCTGTTTAGGCTACTCCCCTGCATCTATCCTTGGTAACCTTGTGTATTACACTGAGGTCTATATTTATTCTATCCTTGTACTTGATTCTGATTTCCACCCAAAGAAAAGTTAGGGTGATTTCGCCAACTTGGGTTATAAGAATTTCCATAATTCTGTTAGCCTCCTCCTCTCAGAGCATTTCCTACAAAATTCACACAGTCTGGGTTTGCACCACATATCTCTGCAGTGTGATCACTTCCATCGCAAATCTCATACCAAGATGGTGGTTATTGGACTACATTAACTTGAGAAATCTTTTGTCCCAAAGCCATGTTGCTGAAATGTATATTCATCATATTCTGCATGTCTTAGATTTGTGCAGTAAAAGCTGTCACCATATCAATCTCTAGTACACTTGCTATTTTCTGCACCATCGCTTGTAGTCAACTACCATTCCACTATAGATTAGCTTGAGAAATTCGATTCATCAAGGTTTATAACTCTGCATAAGTCTTCTCTAAGGCTTGTCCACCTGCAGTTGAATAAAGAAAAATCTTAGTGTTAGACTCCAGACTTTCAATGAAAGCGTGGACTAACACCTCATTGGTTTGATGATGATGAGGGAATCTCATAAACATCGATATGAAAATGTACTGTGTTTGGTACAAGTTCTCACCACCTTTATGCCTAAAACATAAAATTCACTCCTCAATTTAGCAGTTTTCCCCGATAGAAAAGATCTAATGAGAAATTTCTATGCTAAATCATTCAAAGTCGTATTGAGTCTGCAGGCTCTGAGTTTATGCTTCCTCCAACAGAAAAAGGAAAATAAGGTGAGACTCACATAATTATCATTCACTCAAGTTGGAGTGTATGTGTCACTGATCTCCAAAAAGTTTTGGATGTGCACTGTAGGATCCTCATGCGAAAGTCTAGTAAACTTTCCATTTGAGTGCAGTATTTGCACCATCTATTTTATTTCAAATCTCCCACTAGCCTCAGGTTTCTGAATGCACGAAGTAACATTGGTGGGTCATGGAATTACCACATCTCTAACTCTCATCCCATTAGCCGCCATTGTTTTGGGTATTAGGTATCCTTCTTCAGTTTTATTAATGGGAGATGATAATTCCCCAATGTCCAAAAGAATTGAATATTCTTCTTGCCTCAGTTTCCTATATATTAATCTTTTAGGTCTTAAGAGCGGCGACAACAATTCACGATCGTCATCCAGTTTGGAGTATCAAACAACCTGCAACAATGAAATGCTAAGATGAAGTTGTCAACACTTGTATTTAATGTCAGAAATAGAAAAATAAAATATATTCTGATTACTTAAGTCCCCAACAGCGGCACTAAAAACTTGTTGCGGTCAAATTGCACACGCTAGTGCACGTGTACAAGTAATAAAGTGGCTCTTGTTAGAGCGTAGGGTATCGTACCCATATGGACTTAAGACGAAACTTTATCGATTTTTCCAACTCACAATTTAACATAAGTGAAATTTCAAGATTTTGTAGGAAGTATTAACTAAATAATGATATATATAAACTAGAAGTAAGTATGGTGCTTCAATTTCATAAGGTTCAAACAATGATGTGGAAAAGATCCATGACTGCAAATTTTACGAGGAATCATGTAATCAAATATCTTTCAATAAAGGTTTTCTTGAGATTATATCATTACTGAACCACAGGGTTAGATGTATGATCATGATCTCTCGACCTCTAATTGCCTATAATAGATACAACTATAGCTACATCGTTAAGCGGGGCTAAAGCGAATTAAAATTAAGCATTAAGATATCTTCCTGTATGGTGCTCCAACTAAGGTTTCTAGGTATATCTCTAACCTAGGAACGAAGCAATCCTAGCTATTTAGAGTCAACCAAACTTCTTATGTTCCACTTTCTATCCTTTTATTCCTCCCTAAAGTTCAATTAGGACAATATATTTATTTCTATGGTGATCAAGCATGAAATTCAAAAAGCAAGAACATAAGAAAAACTTATAATAAAACCCTTAACAAATTAAAAATATTTCGTTCAACCGGTAACCAATCCCTAGAACTATGGTATTAAGCCACTCAAACCAATCAATCTTACAATGTATATAGATCATTCCAAGATGATGGAAAGTTAAAGAAAAAGAGTTTAACCCTTCAGAAAGTTCTTCTTCCCTTCTCTACAATCGATAATCAGAAAAATAATAATCAATAAAACTAAAATAGAACTCTATTTATATAAAGTCAAAGTGACTAATTCTGGGCTTCAGGCATGCGATGCAAAGCCACAGTCGATTCTTGGATCCACTCGGAGAAATCATTATATTAATTGTCCTTCTACGCGACACAGTGACAACACACATATACCTTTCAGGAATTTTTTCAACTTAATCCTACTCCATTTCTTCCTTAAATATCCATATTGCTTCCTTAGCTCATTTTCTTACATATTTCTTTTCAATAGCCTACCTACACAACTTATCATTTTGGTTAGCTTAGAAACACAAAATTGGCTCAATACAACTCTTAAACATAGACTTTAACGACTTCAAACTACGCATAAACTTGATTATTTATGAGCATACAAACATGCCCAAGATCGGTTTGTGACAAGTTCTGCCGACCTTGTGAAAGAAGAGTGTCGTACGACTATGCTCCACAATCACATGAAGCTATCTAGACTTATAGTGTATGCACAATCCATTAAGGAGTCCAAACTTAGTAGGATCTCAAGCAATTTGAAGAGGGGTAGATCTGATGAGCAAAACCAATCTAGGTTTACGAAGAGGGCTCTAAATAAAGATGTGTTTAGTGCTCCTGGGGTCATGTTTGAGAGAGGTGGTGGTTCAAGGTGTTAAGCCTACTTGTGGAAAGAAGCACTTTTGAAAGTATTTAGACAAAACTAATGGAAGCATTTGTTGTGGAAAGGATGATCATAAGGAGAGATTATAGTACTATTGAGTCTAGACGAAGAGAGGCCAAGCAAGTTCCACCTAATGGTCCGGATGTTGGTGTACCAAAGAGGAAAAATTTATATTGCCTCCAAGCTAGAGACAATTTGGATGCGGATACTGGTAAGATATAGCTTTTCTATCTTAAGTTGTGATGGATTCCTTCTAAGTGGGGGAGTGTGGTGAATATTTATGTTGTGTATCGTGGTCTCTTCTCTTCTATTCTATTCAAGCTTGATAGTTAGAATTTTATAGTAACACAGTGCATGTGTTTAGGAGTCTAAATAAATAAGTTTCATTGATGTCCTTGCATTTTTCATTTCCATGAGTTACGTTTATATGGTAAAATGAGTACATATGATTTTGTTTCTCATATTATCATGCCTTTATAATGAATTGCTGAAAAAATTGCATTAGTGACCTAGTAAGTATGCTTTACAGTAAAGTATTTAAAAATGTTGCATAATGATGTTTTAATGATAAGTTGGAATTTTTTTCTTAGAAATAATGTAGATAAGCATGATGTTATGTGGATAAGGAAGTATCTTCTTTGTGAGATGAAAAGGTAGAGTCATATTGCGTGATAAGTTGTAAAAGTTTATCCTACTTTCTTGTTGTGTTTTGAGTCTCTTAATTATGTAGAGTTGATGTTCCTTTTATTATGTGTATCGTGTATGGTGTGGAATGGCTATGATCTGCTAGTCTTCAATTTCTACTCTTGAAAGTTTTGAAAGAGTTTTACTGTCATTTAAGGACGATTATTGTCCAAGTGGGGGAGAATGTAACAACCCTAAAAATTAACTAGGTTAAATAAGTTCCTATCATGAGGGTTATGATTTACTAACGTGTTAAATGGTGAATATCATCATTAGAAGTCAGTTTGTAGAGTTTGAAAGTGAAACAATGAAGAACGTCTAAGACGTCCGAAAACTAGTCTAAGTTGAACTATTGTGTAGTAGGGTTTTGTAGTGGAGTTTTGGGGTATGGTATAAGGGTAGAATTGAGTATCGATGGTTCCTACACATAGAATTACATGTAAAGGGTCAAAGCATTTTAGTACAAATCTCCGGGGACCATCCTAAGGGTCCCCAAGGAGGACCCAAACATGGGCAAAGGAAATTGCCGAGACAGCCATGATTTGGGGTCAAAGATGTGTCGTGCCTGCAGCACTACAAATTTTCTCTGTAACGCGGGGCCAACACAAACCATTATGCCTCAAATAAAATCCATAACCAAGAATACAAGGTGACCTCACAGTGTCTTTCCAGATTTGGTCGCGTCGGTTTTAAGTGAAATTAAAATTGGTTAAATGGTCCAATAAGTGCAGGGGTCTGTTGTTTACTTTGGGGATCATTTATTTATGGTTATTGAGTATTTTTAAACCCCAAAAAGTCATCAATTAAGGTAAACCCTCAAATAAAAAAAAACCTCTCCATTCCTTCTCTCCAAAACCTCCATTAATGAAGTTTTGAAACTCCAAGGAAGAAGACCGAATTTCCAAGTTTTTCTCCATCAATTTCGTGGGCCTTTCTTCAATAAAGGTGTGGTGTTTCATCCTTGACTATTTTTAAATTCTAGGAGCCAATTTCAAAATAAATTTCAAAGATGTACAAAAATATATAACTTCCTATTTTAAATTCTAGCCACGGGTTCTTGTATGAAAGGATTTGAATCAATGTTTTATGATGAAATTGATGTTAATTGAATGTTTTAAGACCAAAAACTCTATTAACCCATGCATTGCATGAATTCCTATTTTTGGCTCTAACATGGGTGAATTGATCATGGCTTGATCTCGTTGAATTCATGTGTAGATTGTATTGTACTATTGAATTATATATTAATCATGATACAACTGTCAATAACCTGCCTTATAATGATGATATTCATAATGTATGTTGTCGAATCATTGATATGGATTGGTAGTTGGCTTAGTATTGTGTATATGGTTATGGGTAAGAGCCTTTGTGAAGTGAATTAGTTGAATAGGCTAAGGAATGTTGATGGTGATTATGATGATGGGAAGGTTGTGAGTTGACCTAATTAATTTATATTGTCTATAATTGATATTGAATTTTATTGATTGGTATGGTCCACATATGGTGGAGGTATTTTATAATTATGATGAACATGGCCTTGTCGACATTATTATTCATGTTATAGCTTGTATAGTTGAACAATGGGAAGGATGATAGGGTGTATATGTGTATGTGAGGTGAAAGTATTATTCTCTCTAATTGGTTATATGTGATTATGGTAGATTATGATGATGTATCTATGGGTGTTGATACGGTATCTTGCTAGGTAGACTTAGTTTTCCCTACATAGTACATCAATGTTATTGAAGACATGATATGATGATGCTGCGTCTTGATTTGTAGCTTAGGTCCTTCTAATTGATACATGAAAGTTACGTAAATGTGAACTCTTGATTTAGTAGGCTTAAACACCTTTTTCATGTATGTGTATGAATGGAAGATGAACGAAAATCTAGGATCAATAGACCTAAGATGGTTCATTTTTAAGGATCTTGAATATGAAAAGAAGGTTAAGAACATAGAAACCTTGAAGTGAAATACCGTAATGGTATCCTCTTGAGTGGAACGATGGACTTAGGGATAGGTTGGTTGGAACTACATTAAACCATCTTTAAGGAAGTCATAAGAGCTATTCTTATTGACCTTGAGTGGCATCCCTATTGGACCCATCTTTGGTAGGGGTATTATGATTTGGTAAGACTAAGATATGGTACCTTCTCTATGCCTTTATGTTAATGAACTTAATCTACGAGAACAATGCTAATCACCGATGAATATGTTTGTGGTAGTGTGTGTACTTAAGATAAGACTAGAGTACAAACAAACCCTTGATATTCCTTAACCATTTGCCAACATGTGGTGGTCTTAGTTCTACCTTTGGCAAGTAGAACACCCATCTCGGAGTGGGGATATACTTCAAGTTCCATACCTAGCTAGTATGTCGTATGTCAGATAATGCGTATTCTCTTCATGTGAGATTCATTTTAGTATTGGAGAAGTTTTACAACGTGTCGGTAGTAGAATGAGACACTATCTACATATGGCACGAGTAGGCTTTGAAAATGCTAGGATGAGTTCCCTTAGGTGCTCCAACACCATATGTGAAGTCTTTCAATTTATGAATGTCTCTTCAATGTCCTAATGAATATTCTCGACATAGTTCATGTATGATGAATGAAAAGGTTCTCGACATAGCTTTGAGGATTACTTAGGTAGACTTAAAGAGGGTGTATGGGTGATCTCTTTATGTATAACTTATGTGAGTCTTAGAGTTTTTGGTAGGTAGTTAAATGATAAAAAGGGAACAATACTGCCTTGGGATGTCTTGAGGATCACTTAGGTGTGTCTGAAGGGGTTGTGTGGGCGGATATTTCATATCTTATTTAAGTAGGTCTTAGGATGACATTTGGTAAGAGGTATATATGTTTGTATGGTTTCTAAGTGACTAAATTTTTATATTGTGGATTATGAGATATCTCTTATATGTTTGTTTATGTTGCCTTGAAAGTGGTTCTGATACTTGTTTTATGAGATTTCTAGCTAAAGTGCATGAAAGTATGTTATAAAGTAGATGTCCATTTTAAAATGGTTTTATTGCATGTCACCATACTTTTTGCATTCAATGTACTAATTCCATATATTGTTTTATTTGTACAAGTGTAGGTGGCAAGTGAGGAGTCTTTAAGAATCAAAGCTTGGGAATAACATCTCTCAAAAAGACTTGGTATGTCTTCATTTGATTCGAGGACACACTTATGTTAAGTTTCCTTTTTTCAAAAGACATTGTAATAGACTTCGGTTTTCTATTTTATTAGTATGGGCTGTGACCCTAAGATTTTCATGTGTCTAAGATGGCTAAAAAAAGGGACTTAGTCATTCGTATGTTTCTATAAAAGAATTTGACAATTGTTGTGAAAAGTTTTAATTCCGCACTTCTTTTCATATATAAGCGATGCATGATGTATAAGGGCTTGTACAAGACCTCCAATAGGTTGAGTACGCCGTGTGTCAACTTTAGAGTGCCCTAAATTATAGGGTGTACTTTGCGCCGTGAAAGATATACCATTTTTACGGTATTTTTTAAAAAAATTTAGTTAGGAGACATTTTGTATTGGAAATAATCTTTTTATGTTTTATTTGCAGCAAATAGGCTTGGACGCGATTGAGTGATATGAAAACTAAAAAATATGCAGTAGTGGCCACCCACAGAGGGACCTACGGACTATAGAAAGTATGACGGTGCATCAGTGGGTAGGAATAGATAAGAGCATCACGGAAGTCTAACCAAATATAGAACTAGGAAGCAATCCACAGAATGTAGGTCGACCCACGAGTTGTCCTGCATATCAATAGAAAATGTTATGAGAGTTGATGTTCCAGTAGCTGATGAAATTCCTAAGTGTGGAGACACAAAATAGGACCCACGGACCATAGGTCCACCTACGGTCCATGCTGCACATCCGTTGTTGGTGATCAGAAAATGATGGTTCCAAACCTTGCATAAAAAGTATAAGTTTTGATCAACGGAGGAGACCTACAGACTATAGGTCAACCCATGGTCCGTAGGTTGAGTCGTCGATCAAAGACGCATTCCTTATTTTGTTTCTTTTTTTAAAACATGTTTTTCTATAAATAAGGTATGTAAACCTCATATTTCGGGGTTAGACATTTTTTTTAACTTTTATTTCAAGATATTTTATTTGGGAATTAACTTGCAACTTTAAAAATATAATTTACAAATTTTGGTTTATAAGATTTTTTCTTTGGAATTCAATGAAATTCATAATTCTTCTACTCTAAACGTAACTTCATCTTATTATCAAATTATAAATTGTGTTCCTTCAAGCATGAGTTTCTAAATCCACAATTACCGTAGTGGGAATCATGAGCAATTGACAACTTATGAATAATAACTAAGTAATTCTTGAATATTTTTGATGCATGAATTGGTAATTCTTTCTTTTAGAAGTCTTTTTAACGAGTGCATGCTTTAGAACCCTCCTTGTTTCTCCTTGTTGGACCAAGTGAGAAGTTAATAAGAAAAGAATTATCAATAGAGATTTAGTGTGATACTATCTAATAGTGTAATGCCAATTGGTTCGAGGGTCAAAACTAAGTCATACATTGATGTGATATATAATCTGAGGTAAAGGTAAGGGTTAGTAAAGTATACATACATAGATGGACTAAGGTACGAAGTGAAATTCCGTATTTGGAGGACCAATCACTTAGGGATACATATCTTACAAACTTTAAATGTAATGAACTAGGAAAGAATTACTATAATTAGGATTACTGCATTAAGAGCTTATGGAGAACACATACACCCTAGTTTCTCTCTTTTATTGATAATTCAAGGTTTTAATCTTGCTCACTTGTTGCTTTAACAACAATTGGTTATTTTTTTACATCCCCTTCCCCTTATTTACTTGTCTCAAAAATAAGTTGACTAAATTAATGTAATAGTGAGTTAAGTTTCAGTCAGAACCATATTCCTTGTGGGACTGACTCCAACCTACAAGTTGGGTTCTTTATTTGACAATGATTTCTTATACTTCTTTAGGGAGGTATCATTTGAGCATACCAAATTTTGGTGCCACTGCCGGGTAATAAGACTTTTAGATTAAGTTTAACTACATTATTGAACGTTTGTCAATTATTTCCTAATTTTAGGTTATCTTTAAATTGATTCGAGGCAATTCATTGACTCGATCTATTAAAAAATTAATCAAAACTGAGATAGATGAATAATTGAGGGATCCAAAATAATCTGATAATAGTTGAGCATGCGGAAGGTGTTGGTAATGAGAATGTTGAGGTTACTAGTTTTAATTTACTCGAAGATGAATTGAAGCTGCATGATCGACCAGAAGCAATTAAATAAGGTGTTCATGGAAAAGTACTTCTCATTTTCTAAGAAGCTGAACCACAAAGACAAATTTAACAACGTCATGTCACTGCCTAGAGAGTCTATAAGTAGTTCGTGGAATATGTTGACTGCATTCACAAGAAGCATTTTGATTCACTGCATTGATGATGAATCACTAAAGGAATATTTTTTTTCAGGATGACAATGGTAAGGTGGTTCTTGATATTCCTTTGAAAGTAGCAAATGGTGAGTGCACTTTGGAGCAGATTATTGAGAAACTGGAGAAGATTTACCAAAATAATGAAGAATGGAGCACTAGAAAATTTAGATGGTGGAAGAAGTACTTTTGCAGTTCAAGCTACACCTAGTCAATCTGTTGATGACTTTCGTGAGTAGATGGATAAGATAAGGAAAAATCTTGGGTTGGTGTTAAAGCATGTTAATCGAGGCGCAGAAAAGGTGAATGTAGTTAATTACATAACTAGAGCTCCACCACCACCTGTTGAGGAATGCTACTATAAGGAAGATGTTTATTTGGTAAATGGTCATGGGGGGTTTCGAGCAAATGCCTAAGGATCCAACTTAGATAATTAGCCAAGGGCAAGGAAACCAAGGTTAGAATTATGGTAACTAAAATCGAGAGGGTAACTATGCGCGGGATGGGAACTACAATTACTACAACAACTACAACCTGTAGAACTATAAAAAAACATAAACGAGAGAGTTGGGCCTTATATTCCACCTACAAATTAGGAATCTGGTAACAGGAAGTTGGGGTAATATGTTACGGATTTAGGAGATTATGTATAAAATGATGGAGAGTTTTGATTTAACCAATGAGAATATCAAAGAGATGTGCAATGACTAGTATCAAATCGTTCAAAAGGTTGATGTCGACGTTGTGTCAATAAAGAAACTTGAGCAGCATTTTAATTAGTTGTTAACTACTGTGAACCCGCGTCAGCCTAGCACACTTCCTAGAAACATCATCCAAAAATCAAAGAATGATGGGCATTTATGGCAATCACTACTCGAGGAGGTAAACAGACCATTGATCTCCATATTTCGTCTAAGGTTAAAATAATTGTTGGAAAAAATGATGATGATGAGATTAGGTTATTGGAGATTCTAAAGAATGCTACAGAGAAGGAAGAGGAGGTTACCCAAAAAGTTAATCACATGCCTAGACCTCCACCGTATTGCCATAAATATTAGTAAAGAAGGCTAAAGAAGGATAATACCACATGCTCATAAATATTAGTAAAGAATGTCGTTAGCTATAAGTATAATAAGAGGTTGCAACATTGCAATTCTATGCTACTAGGTCACTTGTGCAGAAGAAAGAGGATCCTGGTGCTTTCACTATTCCTTGTACCATTAGGTTGTTTCATCTTGCAAAGACTTTGTGTGATTTGTGTGCTAGCATTAATATGATGTTATTGTCAATTTACAAAAAAATGTGTTTAGGGGCTCCAAAAACCGACTGCGATGTAATTACTCACGATCTATAACTAAGAACAAGCCCATTGGTATACTCTAAGATGTACTTGGGAAAGTTGAGCCATTTATTTTTCTGGAAAATTTTGTGATACTTGATTTGTGGATGATCTTGAGATTCCTATAATCCTAGGGTGACCATTCTTTACTACAAGACGTGCTTTGGTCGATATGTAGAAAGGGCAGATGAATTTTTGATTTAATAATGAAGAGGTAACATTCAACATTTGTAAGTCTATGAAGTAGTAAATCGATCTCAAGTTAGTATTACTGGTTAATCATGTTTAGAGTGAGGTTCTCATGTTCCTTTGAAGAGAGGATGGGTGTTCACAAACTTGCAGCAGTAATGATGAATTTTGAGGGTGACGTCATTGAAGATTATGATGAATTAGTTGCCTCACTTGATATGTTTAAGTTACGTTCCAAACCAAAGAAATTGGAGATAAATACAAAGAATCACGACTCTCCACTACAAAAATGTTCATTAAAGAGGCTCTAAAATTAGAGCTCAAGGCTGTACAATCGCATTTGAGGTATGTATTTTTAGGAGATGGTACTTTACCTGACATCATTGCAGCCGATTTGAGTGAGGTACAAGTTGAGGCATTGTCTTCTGTGTTAAAGAGATTCAAGAGGCAATTAGATGGACTATTGCAGACATTATTAGGATTCCTCTTGGCGGTTGTTCTCAAAAAATCAACTTATGTAAGACCACAAGCATAGTATCGAGTGCCAAAGGAGACTAAATCTACTTATGGAAGAGGTTGTGAAAAAGGAAATCATCAAATGGTTGGATACTGGAGTCATATATCATATCGTAAATAGTAATTGGGTTTGTCCTATTTAGTATGTTCCTAAGAAAAGTGGGGTAATTATGGTTTCTAATGCAGAGAACGAGCTTGTTCCAACGCAATTAGTTACTAGATAGAGAGTATGCATGGACTATAGAAAATTGAATGCTTGTATAGAGAAGTATCATTTCCCTATGGCCTGGATCAATCAGATCTCTATTACTCAAGAAGACCTAGAGAATACCACCTTTGATTGCCGTTATGGGACTTTTACCATTAAACAAATGCCATTTGGGTTATATAATCCTCTAGTGACCTTCCAGCGTTGCATGATGTCTATATTTTCACATATCGTTGAGGACACTATTGAGGTATTTATGGATGATTTATCTATGATAGGTGACTCATTTGATGGTTGTTTAATGCATTTTCTCAAGATACTAAAATAGTGTGAAGAGTGCAATATTATTTTCAATTAGGAAAAGTGCCACTTCATAGTCAAAGAAAGTTTTGTTCCAGATCATCGGGTTTCCGAGAAGGGTATTATGGTTGATAAATCCAAAGTTGATGTACTAGAAAAACTTCCACCACCTATATCTGTTAAAGGTGTTAAAAGTTTTGTTGGGCATGAATGTTTTTGTAGCAGGTTTATCAATGATTTTTCCAAAATAGAACACCCATTGTGCGAACAACTCAAAATGAGTGTAGGTTTGATTTTGATTATGATTTTTTGAGAGTATTTGGAAAGTGGAAAGCAAAAGTAGTTTTTGCACCTATCATTATTTCACAAGATTGGGGCAACTATTTGGAGTGATTTATGATGCGAGTGGAGTGGAACTTTGTGTGGTATTGGGGTAGAGGCGATAGAAGATTTTTCATACTATTTACTATGCCAAAGAATCTCTAAATGTTGTTCCAAATAACTATACAGTGACTGAAAAGGAACTCCTTGTTGTGGTTTTCGCATTCAAGAGATCCTACTTACTTGGTAGTAAGTTCATAGTGCATTCTGACCATTCTACATTCAGGTATCTAATGGATAAAAACGATGCAAAACCGAGGTTGATTGGATGGCTTTATTGATGTAGTAGTTCAATTTTAAGGTGAAATATAGAAATGGAACATAAAATCAAGTCACCGATGATTTATCCAGATTAGAGGAGGAACCTATGCTTAAGCTAAGAGATGGGGCTGAAATTAATTATGCATTCCCAGACGAACAAGTTTTGCCTGTTTCTCATGATATTATACCTTGGTTTGCATATTTTTATAACTACTTGGAAATTGATTTGGTTTCATATGATTTGTTATTTAACCAGACTAAAAAGTTTATGCTTGATATGAAGAAGTTCTTTTGGGATGAGCTTTACTTGTTTCGTATTTGTGCTGATGGGATTATTCATCGCTGTGTGACTGAGGTTGAGATGATGAGTATACTAGATGTTTTTCATTCATCATCTGTTGGTGGGAATCATATGTGGTATTCAGACTGGTCATAAAATCTTGCAGTGTTGGTATCACTATCCTACCATCCACCAAGATTCTCATGATTTCACCAAGCCTTGTGATCGTTGCCAAAGAGAATGAGGAATTTCAAAGAATCAAGAGCTACCTATGAATCTGATATTGGTGTTTGAGTTGTTTGGTGTATTGGTACTTGAATTTGTGGGTCTATTTGTGAGTTCACATGCGATGAAGTATATCATTTTTGCGGTTTATTATGTGTCTAAATGGGTGGAAGCAATTGAGCTTTCAAACAATGAAGAAAAAAAAGTCACTGCATTCCTTTAAAACATTATCTTCTCCAGATGTGGTAAACTTAGGGCGAACAGAAATGGAGGTTCCCGCTTTTGTAATAAATTATTCAAGGCATTGATAGAGAAATATGGAGTCCATAACAATGTAGCTACTCCTTACCATCCGCACTCTAGTGGACAAGTTAAAGTTTTAAACACATAGATAATACAAATCCTTGTAAAGACTATGAATGCCAATAGAAATGATTGTTCAAAAGAGGCTTGATAATTCTGTATGGGCCTATCTTATTGCATCCTCATTCAGGACTCTAATAGGAATGCCCACCTACAAACTTGAATATGGAAAGTCGTGCCACTTGTCCTTAGAGCCAGAACATAGGGTTGTATGGGCCGTAAAAAAGTTTAATTTGGATATGGGCACCGCATCGAATCACAACTTGAATGAGACGAATGATCTTGATGAGTTTCGCGTAAAAACCTATAAAATTTCATCCTTGTACAAGGAGAAGATAAGGAAATATCATAATCAAAAGATTGAAAAGCGTGATTTTTTTTGTAAATGATCTAGTGCTTCTATTTATCTCAAGGTTGTGCATGTTTCCTTGAAATCTAGAGTCCAAGTGAGCCGGGCCATTCAAAGTCACTCATGTGTTTCCACATAGAGCGGTCTAGCTCGAGAAGAATGTTCAAGGTGAACATCCAATAGATCAAAGTATACAGGCAATAGATCAAAGTCTACATTGAAATTGGAGTGTGAAAGAGGTGATCGACGTCTATTATCTTAATGAAGTCTGAGTAATCAAAGGGGATGCGTCATGCTGCGACATTAAATCAAGTATTTCTTGGGAGACAACCCAATATATACAATCTATCAACTATTTGTTTTTATTTTTGATTTTGGATTTAGGAGTTTTATTATTTTATTTTAATTTTTCCAACTCTTTAGATAGGCCACCTTAAAATTTGCTATAAAACTCTTTTAGCTGCTGGTATGTTATAGGTTGTCCCCCCTAAGCTGGACAATGTGGTCACATCGGACCGAGTAGTGATAGTTGTAGTCACGGTAGTAGAAGTTGAGATTCATTTTGTTTTTATACTAATCGAGGAGACTAAGAGAGAGCCTTCGAGGCCACCAACACTTTGTTTCCCCGATCTCATTTTCCATCTTTGCAGCGACTCTGATGTACCTTTTTGGCACTATTATATGTTGCTCCAGGCAACAAAGACTATAGATATTGGGTTGATCTAGGATGAAGTCTAACTAGCCCCTCATCATAGTGAGACAGAGGTTGAGGTACTACCTCTTTGTGATGATATTGCTGACGAGGTCACACACATGCATGTTGTTGACTTGATTGTTCCAGCAACTACTACAGACACCCAAGAACCACCATCTGTGGCCGTTACCCAGACTCCTAGATTTTCTAGAGCCACCCTATCATCCAATTTATCTTTCATCCCTCTAGATTGAGTCGAGAAGAAAGGGGCACAGATGGACACATTATTACAGCATATTAGGTCATGGATGCAACACATGTTTGAGCAGTTTGAGGCTAGGATGGACTATCTCATGGTCTAGAAGAATGAGGCCATACATAAGTGCCTAGATGCGTTCGAGCTCTGAGTTTTGGAGAGCCCAACTTTGACCATTTATCTATATAATTTCCAAGTAGAGTTGGCCAGTCATCGGTTTGGTTTTGATTCCCTCCTAATTCTTCTTAAGTATGCACCATAGGCTACACCCCACATATGGGGTAAACCCATTGTGATATTTCCTTTATTTGGTGATGAGGTGTTGCCCTGTGGAGCGCCCCCACTCAGGTCGTACTTCGGATGATGTTGAGGCAAATAGAATTAGTAAGGAGGATCAACAATATACTAAGGAAGCTTGGAGGAAATCCATAGTTTATGAGAATCTTACACAATAGAGGGCTAGGGAGGTAGGTGTTGGCTTATCTAACTTTGAAAGCACTACTAATGGTGCCTTTAGAGTTGATGATAGCACTACTGAGGGTGCTGAGATTGTAGATGGGAGCGCTACCGATGGCGTTCCAAGTGTTGATCCAATATATTCTGAGAAACCAAACCCACTCGCTTCTTGAGTGGCTTCGTGCAGATGCGTCATAGTTTTACTTCAACCTATCCTTTTTTTTGTGCTTTGGGGATAGTTTCCCTTCATTTGTTGGGGGTGGGGGTAAATAAAATGTGAGTGATAGGGTGAAGTCTGAGTAACCAAGTTATAATCAACTCTTGGGGTTTTCGTGCCTATGTTATTTTCCCTCAAGAGAATGTTTTAATTTATATTGAACTGACATGTTTAGTAATGTATGTGGAGGATTAATCTGAAAAATGAAAGCATGATGCCTTAAATATTAAAAAAATTATCCATATCCAAAAATGTTGATATATGCTAGATCGATAGTTTTGATGAGGTTATGTGTTGGATCTTTCTGTGGCATGCTAAGGAAAATATTTGACCTCATGTCTTAAGATAAACTTGAACTGGGTAATACGATAATTTGATAATGAAACAATGTGCTCAAAGTGTGTGAGAAAAGTTTAATGTTTAGATTGTTTGTGCCAATCTAAAACTTGCCTCGTTGGTCTTGCTAAGATGATCTAGGCTAGAAGTTGGGAAGTGATCATAGGACCTTGTTGAAAATGAGTCCACTTAATCCTAAAATTATCTAACCAAATGAGATCGATGTTAACTTTGGTCCAAATGTTTGAACCTTAAATTGACCATTTCTTTTTATTCACCTAATTCACCCTCCCTTAAATATTTGTCTTGGCTCTGGTTCCTCATTGGACATGTGCGCCTTGACTCAGGCCAAATGCCTAAGTTTAGGGTGGCTAATTTAAAAGCTAGCTTGATCTTAGCCCTGGACCGACATCGGATATTATACACCTCAACATGAGAAAAATCCATAAGTTGAGGGTCGCTATGAAAGATGAAGCCGAAAAGAAAAGGGTATAAAAAGAGTTATGTGTTGAAAAGAGGAAAAGAAATTATATAATAGGATGTGGTTCCTGCAAAATAAGAAAAATATGTAAATAAAAATGTTTAAAGAAATAAAGAAAAATAAAGTAAAAAAAAAGAAGAAAATGAAATATAAGAGTAACAAAGTCAAAAGTCACAACTATGTTGAAAAGGGTCAACGGAAAGAAAGTAGAATGAAAGGATGTTAAAAATATGTTGATAAAAGAGGTAAAAAGCGATGTAATTTCAAGGTGGGCAGGAAGTCACTAAAAAGTATCCAAATGTACTACACCTGACCATGGGCTTACGTTACAAGCTAAGAAAGTCCTATAGTGATCCTATCAACTAGTTTGGAGAGTGTGCGTAGTAAAAATAAGGGCAAGACTATGGTATTGAGCCTTGCAAAAAAGTCAAAATGTTGACAAACGAAAGGGAAATACGAACCGTAGGTCGACCCATGGTCTGTAGGTTGAGTCCTCGATTAAAGCCGCATCCCAAAAGTTTATTTTCTTATTTTGTTCCCTTTTTTCGAACATGTTTTTCTATAAATAGGGTATGTAAATATAATTTTTGGAGGGTAGACATTATTGGTTACTTTTAGTTATAGTTATATTTTTTGGGGAATTAAGTTGCAACTTTATCAGTTTTATTTCTTGATATCGAATTATAAGATTTACGCTTTGGAATTCAATTCAAAATTTTAGGTTTGTTCTACTTAAAATGTATGTTCATGATTTCTTATTATCAAAACATGAATTGTAATCTTTCAAGCTTAAGTACATAACTCCAAGACTAGGGTTGTGGGAACCATGACCAATTATCAATGTATGAATAAAACTAAGTAATTCTTGAATAGTGTTGATGGATGCAATGGTAACTCCTTATCTTAGAAGTATTTTTAGCAAGTGAACATGTTAGGACTATCCTTATTGCTACTTGTCGGACCAAGGTGGGAGTTAATAAGAAAGAATTATCAAAATAGATTTAGTGTGATACTATCTAATAGTCTAATGCCAATTGGTGCTAGGGTAATACATTGATGTGATGTATCATATGAGGTAAAGGTAAGGGGTTGTAAAGTATACACGCCTAGCCGGACCAAGGTGCAAAGTGAAATCACCTATTTGGAGGACTAATCACTAAGCGATACATATCTTACCAACATTACATTTGAAAAAGTAGGAAAAGATTACGATTATAAGGATTAGCCCAATAAGAGATTATGGAGAATACATACACCATAGTTTCTGTCTCTTATTGATAACTCAATGTTGAATCTTGCTCACTTGTTACTTAGACAATAATTCATTATTTGGTTACAGAAATCCCTCCCTTTTATTTACTTGTGTTACAAAAAAGTTGACTAAACGAATATAATACTGAGTTAAGTTTAAGTCTGAATCATATTCCTCGTGGGATCGACCCCAATCTATAAGTAAGGTTCTTTATTTGATAACGATCAATTATAATTTTTTAGTAGGGTGTAATTTGAACGTAGCAGAGGGCAATGTAGCTATGCTGATAGGACATATAGACATCAAAAAGCTGATGATCATGTGCAATAGGTTGAGGAAGATAAGCAGAAAGGTAGAGATGAGTTTCCAAATAAGTGAAATAAGACAGGGAATGAGTCCGGACAACATAAGAGCAATGCCAAATGGTCATCTTTCCAATAGAATCAAAAGGGACATGTTTCATCATCTGCTAGTGCCCCTGTATGAAGGAACATATGTGACTTCCAAAATAAGAATTCACAATATTTCAATGCTAGACATACAAATTCTCAAGGTAGTGCAGGACAAGGGGGGTAATAAGACTCCTGCATGTGTAAGTTTTGAAGGAGCCACTGAGGGGTGTGTCTTAATGGCTCAACTAGTTGCTTTAACTGTGCTCATAATGGTCAATTTATGAGAGAGTGTCATAAGAATAGGTAGGGTAATGGTAAATAGGGGCAATAGAACCCAGTCTTCTTCAGTTGCTCTACCTAACATAGTTGCATCTAAAGGAGCTACTACTTTAGGGGCAAACGAAGGAGAAACCATTTGTATGATATCGCTAGTCACCAAGTGCAAAAAGTATTCTTTCGATGTTGTCACTGGTATGATCCAAGTCTTTAACTTTAATGCTTATGTTTTGCTAAATCTGAAAGCGAATCTATCTTTTGTGACTCCTTATGTTGCAATAAATTATGATAATCTTCCTACGAAACTTCTTGAGCCCTTTAGTGTTTCCACACCTGTTGGTGAGTCAATACTACTACAAAGAGTATACCGTGATTATACAATTTTCGTCAATCACAAGAGCACAATGGCCAATTTTTTGTTGAATTAGATATGGTAGATTTTGACGTTATTCTAGGAATAGTTTTTCATGTTATTCTGACTTCATTCTTATTATGACTTAGTTGATCGTAGAATTTTAAGTTTTAGTTTCCTAGTGAGACAGTTATAGAATGGAAGAGTAGTTCAGTAGTGCTTAAGGATCATTTTATTTCGTATCTTAAGGGGAGAAATTTAGCTTCCAAGGGGTGTGTCTATCACTTAGTTTGACTTAATCACTCTAGTGTTGAGATACCTCATATTTAGTCATATCCAGTAGTAAAAGAGTTTCCAAAAATCTCTCTAGATAATCTTCCCAGAGTCCCTTGTGAGAAAGAGATAAACTTTTGAATAGATATTTTTCCTAATACTTGTCCTTTATCTATTCCACCCTATAGGATGGCACTAATAGTGTTTAAAATAATGTTAAAAGAGCAGTTAAAAGATCTCCTAGAGAAGGGTTTTATTCAACCAAGTGTCTCACCTTGGGGCACTCTGGTCTTATTAGTGAGAATTAAGGATGTTTCTCTTAGAATGTGTATACACTACTGTCAATTGAATAGGGTTACCATCAAGAATAAGTATCCTCCTTCGAGAATTGATTATCTCTTTGATTATCTCTAGGTTACCACTTGTTTTTCTAACAAAGACATCAAATCAGGTTACATCCATTGAAAGTAAGGGAATGTGATATTCTAAAGACAGCATTCAGGACTCGTTATGGTCATTATGAGTTTCTGGTCATGTCTTTCTGTATAACTAAAGCTCATGCAGCATTCATGGACCTTATGAATAGAATATTCAAGCCTTATTTAGATATATTTGTTATCGTATTCATTGATCACATACTAATATATTCGAGGAATGAGGAAGATCATCGTAGCCATCTATGAGTAGTTCTCCAAAATCTAAATGATAGAGTTATATGCTAAATTCTTTGAGTGTGAGTTTTTGCTTGAGTCTATGGAATTCTAAGCCCAGTTTGTTTCTAGTAATGCAAATAAATTTGATACTCAAAAAATAATGGCATTGAAGAATTGGCCTAGATCCACATCTCCAATTGATATTAGGAACTTCTTGGGGTTGGTTGGATATTATAGAAGGTTCATCAAGGGGATGTCATCTATTCCATCTCCTTTGTCTAAGTTGACTCATAAAATAGTTAAATTTTAATGATATAAACCTTATAAGAAAAGATTCCAATAATTGAATATAAAGTAGACTATTGCCCAATATTGTCCTTACCTGAGGTTATGCAAGGCTTTATGGATTATGGTGATGCGTCTAGAGTTAATTTGGGTTGTATATTAATTCAGAAGGTCAAGGTTATATCTTATGCCTCAAGACAAATTAAGATTCACGAGAGGAATTACCCAACCCATGATCGAGAGTTAGCTACCGTAGTATTTTCTTTGAAAATATGACCTCATAATCTTTATGTGTTCATGTAGGCATGTTCACCGATCACAAGATTCTTCAATATCATCTTATTCAGGAAGATCTGGTTAGATTTATTCATGGATTATGACATGAATATTCTCTATCACACATATAAGGCTATTGTTGTTGTTTATGCTTTGAGTAGAATAGTTTGGGTAATACTTCCCATTTTTAGGAGGAGAAGAAAGAGTTAGCAAAACACGTGCATAGAGTTGCATGATTAGGATTTTGATTATTGGTTTCAAATGAATGAGGAGTGGTGGTGATGAATAGGCTTGAATCATTATTAGTGTCTGAAGTGAAAGAGAAACAAGACCAAGATCCTATTTTACTTATATTGAAGGGAAATTTTCATAAGCAAAAAGTGAAGGATTTTGAACAATGGTTAGATGGTGTATTGACATATCAAGGAATATTGTGTGTGCCAAGGGTGTATGAACCTCAAAAAAGGATCATGTAAAAAGATCATAGCTCCAGATATTCTATTTACTCGGGTTCCACAGAGATGTATTACGATTTAAGAGATGTTTATTGGTGGAGTAATATGAAGAAGGGCACTGCATAGTTTGTTGCTAAGTGTTCGAATTGTCAATAGGTGAAGGTAGAACACCAAATGCCCGTTTATATGGCTAAAAATATAGAGATTCTGTAATGAAAGCAGGAGATGGTCAACATAGACTTTATTACCGATTATCCTTGATATCGCAGGCAACATGATTTCAGTTGGGTAATTGTAGATCGAATGCCTAAATCAACCTACTTTTGATTGGTAAAGATCAGTTATTTATTAGAAGATTATGCCAATTTATTTATTCAAGAGGTAGTCAAACATCACGGAGTTCCAGTGTCGATTGTTGCATAATTTTAGAGGTCATTCAAGAAAGGTTTGGGTTTAAAGGTGAACTACAATACTACTTTTTATCCTCAGATTGATGGTCAAGTAGAGAGTATGCTGAACGCTTGTGTGAATGCTTTGAAGGGTGATTGGGTTGATAACCTACCTCTCATTGAGTTTTCTTATAACAATGGTTACCTATCTAGAACCCAAATGGATCCTTATGCGGCTCTTTATTGGAGAATATATAGATTTCCTATTGGATGGTTTGAAATTGGTGAAGCTAGGTTGATAGGATTATACTTAGTGCATCAATCTATGAAGAAATTTAATATTATTTAGGAGAGATTAAAAATAATGCAGAGTCGTCAGAAATCATATAAAAATGTTAGGAGAAAAGATTTATAGTGTGAAGTAGATGATTGGGTCTACTTGAAGATTTAACCCATTAGGATTGTTATGAGATTTGGTAAAGAAGGGAAGCTCAGTCCCCGGTATATTAATCCTTGTGGGATATTGAAAAGGATTGGTAACGTATCTTATGAGTTAGAGTTACCCTAAGAGTTTGCAGTTTTTCATCCGATATTTTACATTTTGATGTTGAAGAACTGAATGGTCGACCCTTCACTTATCATACCTAGTGAAGATATTGGTATTAAGGATAACTTATCTTATGGGGACATCCCTATTCAAATTCAAGATCGTCAAAATTGCCAGTTGAGAACCAAAAAAGTAGCATCACTCAAAGTTTTGTGGAGGAATCAATATTTTGTGGATGCTTCTTAGGAATCTGAGGAGGACATGAATAAGAGGTATCCACATCTTTTCGAGTCCAGAGGAATTCAAATTAAGGTACTAATCTTTTTCTTGGCATTTACTTTAATTTGACTTGTTGTGTTTAAATTTTGCTTGTTGGGTGTTTGAGATAGATGCTAGATATTACACCCTTAGACTACTAAGATTAGTCTCATTAGAGGTAGAATGTTCCCAAGGGGGAGATCTTGTAACACCCCGCTTTTTGAATGCGTTAAAATTAGAAAGAAACCATTTTCGGAAAGAATGAAAATCTGAAATTCGCCAAGTATGTTATGTATGAGTTTTGGGTAAACTCCAAACGACCATAACTCCTAGTACAAGAATATTTAGGTGGTCTACAAGATATCAAATGAATGGTCCTTGAATAATTTTTCCAATACCACCGAGTTTGGTAAATTTGAGTTCGTATGAGAGAGATATGCCCGTTTTAAGTTTGGTTGTCCGGATGCGTAATGTCAACCAGATTTTAAAGGGGCATTTCTATTTTTCATTACCTAATAAATGTATTTCATTTTTATTAAGTTTTTTTAGGTCTAAACATAGTTTGTTCAGTTTACACAATTAAGAATTATGCTAGGTCTTTGAGAGAAATGAAAAGAGGAGAAAAGTGAACGCGTTCTTGGACATATCTTGCTGAATCAAATCCATGCACCAATCGTGTTTGTTTCGGTGAAATTCATTATAGAAAGTTGAAAGTATGATGTTCTTGAATTATGTTCTTGAAATTGGCTTGCATTCTTGAGTTTAGATGATATTGTTGAGTTCTTTATGAAACTATATCGATTTTAGAGTTGTATATGAGTAGGTTCTTGTGTTCATGTGCTTGTATATTAATCTTAAGAGAAATTGAGAAAAAGAATCAAAATTAGGCGAATTGGGGTTAGAAAACAAGAGAGAAACATTTGGTTACCAGGTCCGCGTCTGGGGGCTTGATCCTAAGGATTTGGAAATTTTACGTTTGCGTCGCGGAAAAGTCCAGATCCTTTTGCCGAAAATTTATATCACGACCTAATAATAAAATGCATATCTGCATTGCGGACTTGCTTCTAGAAAGTAATTTCTTGATCGTTTATCATGTTTAACTATCTAAAAACACTGCTAAAAGTCACGAAATCTTTCTAATGAAAAATTACAACTTTGTCTCCATAAATTTTAAATTCAAGGAATGTTAAGAGCCAAGTGTAGAGAGTTCTTAGAGTCCTTTCAAAAGTCTTTGCAAATGATTTAAACTTGTTTTAAGACTTGAGTTTAGAGTTGAGTGGAGAGTAAAGAGAAAAGTTCATTTATTGAAAAAAGTTTATGGGGACTATGTGTTCCGGAAGAGTTAATGTTTTCACATTGAAACAAGAAAGGAAACACCAAATTCCATGAGCCTTTAAGTTAGTTTTCAGTAAAGAGTAAAAGCTTTCACAATTAAGCAAGAGGGAAACACATATTTCCTAGAAAGCCTTTGGGCTAGTTTTTGAGTAATTATATCAAAAAATAGAAAGAGTTATATTTTTAAACGTATGAGCTACTTATATTTTGAGAACATTATTGAATACCGATATGGTAGAGATTTCAGACAACTCACAGCCACCATACACCATATAACTATCATGGGTGGAAAATGGTCATACTTTTTAGATGATTCCTTAGTGTTTTTTTAGCATAGACCAATGAATCCACTTAGTAGTTAAGTTTAATATCTCGGTATAAGCATAGTACGACCTTGGCAGCATGAGACAAAATGTTGTATCATCACATAGATCTCATGTGATGGTTGTCGTTTAGAGAAACTCCCACAATTATAATATTTGTTCTTATATACACAAAGATTACTTGTATTTTCGTATACAAATAGATCTTATATTATATCCTTTCAAAAAATTGAGTTACCGTTGTACTTCTAAATGTGCAGAGTTGTTATACATGTTTTAAAATGTTTTCTTTATATTGAATTTTATTATTGCTTTATATTGAAATGAGTTTAGTTGAGACAAAATATGTTACTTTTTTTCCTTTCAAGCTTATATATTGCTTTAAAATTCCCCTCACATGTTGGTACATTCAATGTAATGATGCCAGTTAGCCTGCATCTAATTATGATGCAGATTCGGGTAACCAAGATCTGATCCAACACTTCATTGATCTAGTTAAGCTTCAGAATTGTTGGTGAGCCTTCTTGCTTCCGGAGGATCCCTTTTTACTGCTTTATCAGTTTATTTCATTAGGATGTCGTGGATCTTGTCCCGACGTAGTCCATCTCACTTGTAATAGTCTTCATAGATAATAGTTTATGCTAGTTCTTGAGTCTTCCCATTTCAGTTTTGATGTTTGAAACATTACTTGTCATCTTGTGTAGTTGAATGTTGTTTTTAATACATTCTTAGTTTAATGAACGAGTTTATCTTTTGAGGTTGTTTGCTTGTGATGGAAGTCTTCAACTAAGAGTTAAGTCGGGTAAAGGTTCACTTAGGACAACAATCTTTATCTATTGTCAGTCCCACCCAGGGTGCAGGCTTATGTTGTGACAGTGTTTAACGATGTGATTGCGATTAATGATCAATGGACCTAGTCATTAATTGACCATCACAAACATATTAACATGTTAATTAGTAGTAGAATTCCACCCTTTTGATGACTTTTCATTTTGATAATGAGTGTCCTCAATACCTCTTTTTGTCATATACTAATGAAATGTTGGTACTTTGTAGCTATTAAATCTAAAGGATGAGGCAAGAATAAATTTGAGAAAAAGATGCAAAAGAACACCAAAAGAGGATGTAATCTACTAAGTTGAAGACTGTCTAAATTAAGGATGGATCGCTTAACAAGCTGAACCTCACCAATTTAGGCAGTGTTCAATGTTAGAACATTGGGGTTGGTGATAAAACAAAGAATATATCACCGATGCATTGATTGTGTAAAGGCGAACCTGACTCTATCACTGAATATGAAAAATTTACAAGTTAAAAAAAAGAAAGATAAGTGAGATGAAAAAGATTATAATTTAAAGTTCAGCAATAGTTAAAGGCGAGCTCTATGGAGTTCACCACATGGGGTTCAAACACTTGAAGATAGAATTAGACAAAAGGCAAGCTAAAGAAATAGATGACGATCCACCGACTCTACATTGCAAGGCTGATTAATAATTCCGGGTGGGTTACGAAAGAAAATTTCTATTAATTTTTGGAAGAGTATAAATATTCCTAAAGAGAGATAAAGTGTATCTTTGTTCATGCTAACTTTTCATATTTTAAAAAATACTTATTGAGTTTTTTCCTTTAGAATTTTGAATTGAAACAATTTTTTAAATAACATTTATGGGTATAATTCAATGTGGTATTGAAGATTGTTGATAATCTCTAAGTATTCTATTGATGAAGTCATCATCGGTATACCTTATCATACTTTTATAACGATTGGTTAAAACAATAATTCTAGGAGTATGATTATGTGGAGGGGTGTTGATTTAGTTTAGTGGATATTGTGTTTTTTCTCCATTTTATGGTTGTTCATCCACTAATTTGGGGGTTTTAACATGAGATTGATTTACTGTTTAAGGTGGCCAACTTAATCCTAGTTTAGATCTTGTTGATGTTCGAAAGAAATCAATTGGAGTGGTTACACAACATGATTCTTAGAATTTAGTTTTGATTCTTGTGGTTTGCTTGAAAGAGAGACTATAAGTCATTTCTAGTTGCCAAATTTTCTTGAAAGAGAGATATTTTAAGGTAATTGGGTTTATTATGAATTCACAATGAATAGATCAAAAGTATATTCTATGATATGATGCAATAAAATTGAAAGACGATTTGTGTCATTGAAGATTACACAACTTATGCATGGTTGTATAGCATGATTGATCAAGCCTTTATACTCCTATTTGACATTAATGCAAACCCATCTATCCTTAGATCATTTATTAATCATTTTAATCGTGGTTTGTAGTTAACTTGCAAAAATTGATTCTAAAATATCCTTCTTATATTTTGTGGAATCATCCACCCATTTCCATTATTCCTACAATGAATTAGTTCCTCTCTAAATTCTTATCATCAAATCACTAGGGATACAACCCTGACTCTTAATTGGGTATTTTCGATTTATATCAATCGCTTCCTCTTTTTATGATTTTAGAATAATATGAGCATAATCAAATAATGGCACCGTTATAGGAGAGCGATAACTAAGACTTTTATTTGTGAAATTGACTTTAGAACTTATTTAGCCTACTAGAATAAATTTTTTCTTGTTGTTGTTGTTGTGCCCAAAATTTAAAATGAGTGTATATGGTGGCGTACAATGCTATTCACAATTGGAAGAATAATGATATTGGTGATAGAGATTACATAAATTTCAATGTTATCATGAGTTTTTGATTAGTACGGTTACCCCCCACCCTTGGGAATGCTGCCTTTATTGTAACCGAGAAAATGTAGTAGTTGTTCTATATGAAAGGGATGTTTGGTGGTCTTTCCCATGAAGACCCCAGTGATAATCTCTGACAAGTTATGAATTTATGGTCTCTTCATTATAAAGAGAATTACCAATAGTCTATATGATTGTAACTATTCCTTTTCTCCTTGATGGATAAAGCAACAAAATGGTTGTCTAAATCACCAAAAGAATCTATCATTTAATATGACGAACTCACCGATGCTTTTCTTGAAAAAATTTCCCTCCCTGAAATATGGTGAAATTGAGATATGTTATTCAAAACTTCAAGAGGACATATGGTGATCAATTTCATGAAACTTAACTGTGTTTCTAAAAGTTATCATTACAATGTCAAAATCATGGTATTACCGATAAGTTGTTGCAGCAAAGTTTCTATCAGAGCATTCATATTTTGAATAAAGGATTTGGATGATCAATTTTTAAAATGGGAAATATCTCAAACTTTGATTAATTTTAAAAGTCGTTTGATAAGTTGATGAAAGTAAACAAAGCTTCGTATACAAATTCGGAAAGGGTAAAATTTAAAGCTTTTTGATGAATCTGGTGCCAGTCCGATGGAGTTCCCACGGTCCGTAGGTCTGGTCCATGGATGTCCAATCATGTTTTCGAAAAAATCCAAGTTCTAGTACTTTTTCAATGGTTTAAAGGACAACCTGTCATCCAAATCATGAGATGTAGGTTAGGGTCCGTAGGAGAGTCTCAAACTTAGTCGAACTCAGGATCAAAATATTAGGACCTACAGTCGTGGTAGATGGTCCGTCCTTAGACCCACGAGTCATAGGTTAGTGTCATAGATGGGTTCCTAATTATGGTATCTTTGATATTAAACCATGTCTAACCAGGATGGTCCATGGTCTGACCAAACGACTGTAGGTCAAGCCTATGGTAGGATTCCTTGGGGCTTTTGGGTATTTTTCTATTTAGTTTAGCCTAAAACTATGTCGTTTTATCCTTCACCTAAACCCATATATAATTGTTTTAACCCCCAAATTTCCCTAATTCAAATCATTCTCTAGAGGTCCTAAAAGAAGAAGAAGTCATCCTCTCAAATAATTCTCTTTCTAAAAGTAGAAGAAGAAATCTAGGATTGCAAGTCAAGTCTTAAAGTCCACCATTGAAATTAAGATTTTGGCATTGAGGTATGATATTTTTCATCCATGATCCCTTTACTCCATGAAGTTCTAGATTTCCCCATTTGAGTCAATTCTTCCATATCTTGGGTTCTTTTAAATATTGATTTACTTGATTGAATTATGAAATTTTACTCATGAATTGATATAATCATGATTTTAAACTGAATCTCCATGAACCCATGTCTAAGTCATGTTTTTATAGAGATTGGTGATTGAAAGTGGGTTTTGAACTATGAAATATGAATTAAGGAATTATGCATGTTCCTATGAAATTGATGAGATATGATAGAGATTGCTTTGAGACAAAAGAATATATGTTGTTATTATGGCTAAACGTTGTGAAAGATTTTTTTACATAAAAGGGTTATTAAGGTTTAAAGGCTTTCTCACATAAAGTGAACCAATGTTTAGGAGCTATTATAATGTTGAGGCAAGAAGTCATTACCCATGCACTCTATCAAAAGATACCAAACGATGACCCATAGTCATATGATGTAAGGGCAACAGACGATTACCCAAGTTCCTTTAAAATAAAAAAGAATATCATCAAGAACTATTTCTTGGAAATTCAGCTTAGTACTAAGTGGAAAAGTGGTGATTACCCATGTCTCATAAATTATGTGCCAACATAGGATTGTGTAGATATACATTAGCTAGTGGATTCACATAAGCTAGAAGTTCATGATCCATACCTAAGTAAGTGGGACAACCCTTTTCAATGTGAGAGACACTAGATTCCATGCTAATTACTGACATAGTCTTATATATTGGTTAAGACTAATTTTCACAATAAAGTTATGATGAACTAATGTTACTTCAAGAGGTATCTCACATGTGTTTTAAAATAATGTCTATTTGCATTGACCATGTTTTATTATTCATGTTTTTGCACTTCATGAAGATATGTCTTATTAAGCATGTTTATCAATGTTTTATATGTGGCTATCATAGTTGGTACATATTTTGTATTAACGCATACTCTTGCCTACATTCCCCAAAATTTAGGGACTGACCTTACAGATTCACACTTTCATGTCTAGGAATCTCATATAAAAAGATTGAAGATTGTGTGAGCCCTCATCACCCTAAGACTGAGTTTATACCTGTTTTGTATGTTCTTTCGGTTTTGGAACTTCATGTACCGGATACACTTGATAAATTCTTAAGTATCAGATGGATTTGAGACAATGTTTAGACTTTCACTCTTTTCTATAAAACTTTGACATGTTGAAACTATCTTATAAATCTCTTATGTTCAATTCAATTGGATGATGAATGCTAAGTGGCTTGTATGAGACCTTTCGGGGTCTTATATGCCATGTTACGCCTAGGGGATACCTTGGGTCGTGACACAATTGAAGACCCAATATTTCCTCTTCAAATTGGTATGACCAAGGAACAGGAAGAGAACATGGCTAGGGAGGATGTTCAAATTGATATGTTTCCAAATCATGTGTAAGTACTTGAAATTACAAAAGCTATCCGTAAAACACCCAAACCAAAAAGTTTCTAGACAAAATTCATAATAAAAATTGTAAATATGATGTGATATTGAAAGAATAAGTAGTGACTTCTCAATACAAGAAAGTAAAACTACCTCTCATTCATAAAAGAAATGGAAACTTTAGGAGAGAATGCACCAACATACTGCCATTGTGAGTTCAAGTTCGAAGGAAGTGGCAGCTCATTGTATGATTGTTGATCAAGATATTGACACCCAAGTGTTAGCGGGTACAACTTGAAGTTGTAGGATGTTGAAAAATAATGACTTATTTACGAAGAAATAGTGAACAAGGGGCTTCCAATTATGAGCCACTCGAGAAAGAAGACGAACCAATTATTAAGAAGGTTTGTGATGATCGAACGGCAAGCAATGGTGGTTGTGATGTTAGGATACTAGAGTGAAAACTCCAGTCAAAATAACTGATCTATTCACACAAAGATTGAAAAATAAAGATGATAGTTTTGAATTTCAAAAGTTCTTTAGGGTAGTTCAAGACTTGTCAATGAACATCCCCCTTGTGTATGCTTAGCTTGAGATGCCCGGTTACGATAAATTCATCAAAGACTTGGTCATAGAGAAGCGATCATTAAAAGATTAAAATATTAAGCTTCCCCAGATGCTTAGTGCCATTATGAAAATCAATACTATCATGAAGAGGATGGTCTGAGAGCTTTTACAATACCATGCACTATTTGGAACAACACATTTACCAAGGCTTTATGTGACCTTAGGGCGAGCATAAATCTGATGCCTTTGAAGGTCTTTAATAGACTTGGACTTGATAATCAAAATACTATAAAAATGAGGTTACTAATGATGGATAGATCAATTAAAACACCAGACGGTGTAATTTATCACATCCTTGTAAAAGTGGACAAATTTGTGTTCTCGGCTAATTTTGGGATTTTGGATTTTTGGATAGACATAGAAGTCTTCTTATACTTTGTTGATCATTATTGGCTACTCTAATACATTTGCATATATTTAAGGACGTGTACTAAAGTTTCGTATGAATGAAAAAGAGGTTAATTTTAATGTTTGTAAGTCGATGAAGTATCCAAGTGACATACATGTGGTCTCTCATTTAGACCAAATCGGTAAGGCGATAGAAAGAATTGGAGAGGCAGCTTATAGTAGAGAATCACTAGAGGCAGTGTTAATCAATTATGATGAAACAAAAGATAAGTGATTATGATGACGTTTTGGCTGGTCTTATTTGTGTCGGACTGTTCTTATCAAAGCCATAGAAATTATAGATGGTTTTTTCCTATCGAGAAGAAATGTAAGATCCCAAAAATGACTTACGTGGACTAGAGACTAACATGTTTTTAATTAGTGTATAAGGTCCTAAATTGGTCTATAATGTGGTATTGAGGCAGTCACTAAGAGTTTAGTTGCATTTGAAGACAAACGTTAAGGGACGACTAAGACGTTCGATGACTAAGTCACCTATGTGCCTCATATGTGTTTTTATGTGTTTATGTGTGATTCATGAGGTTATAATGTCATTATAAAGTTATTATAGTTTATATTGGCAGTGTGTCAAGTTTCATGATTTTGGAGGTAAAATGTCCAAGAATGTCCATGACGCTCGAAAGGGTTGCCTTGAAACGATCTTGTGTGTCTATGCATGTTTCATTGATTTTACGTGTTCGTTTTGGATGAGATTCTTATGAGAGGTCCTACACTTGTATACAATCATGATTGGGTTGGAAAATTCCGGGCAAACATCCCCAAGAACCATTTGAGGGTCCTTGAGGAAGGTCCCTTCATGAGTGTCCAAGCTGCCCAACAGCCGAACCTACGAAAGCAATCGACGCCCTATGTGTCAGTCGACGCACTATAGGTGAGTCTCGCCAATTTCCACGTAGGCATGGGTATGGAGAGTCCAAATACCAGTGTCATTCCTAGACCATGGACCAACAAGAAGGTTCGTTGGTCAAGGGACGAGTCCTCGATGGTCCTTCCGTCTATGAGGTTGTTCCTGTGTAGCTTCACTATAATTTGAGGGGTGAAGTTGTAAATTCACATGATGTCCAAATAAGACTTTGGAAGGTTACTAAAGGTTTTTTTTTGGGTATTTTAAATATTTTTATAAGCCCAAAATACTAAGAAGATTTCATTCTTCAAAATGAAAACACAAATTCCCTTATAAATTCTCGATACCTCCACTGGGCAAAAAACTCAAGGAAGGGCTTGGATTTGAGGATTGATTGGATATTATTCATAAAATTGAAGAATTATATTCATTGAGATATATTTATTGATCCTTGAAACTATATTCATCAAGGAGATCAACTTTCAAAGAAGTTTTTTTAAAGTTTTCAACGATGAATTGTCAAATTTTATGACCTATTCATGGGCTGTTACATTAATGATTTTTAAGCATTGAATAATTTTTTGATTGTTATTAATTATATTATTTTAACTCAATTAACCTATGAACCCATGTAATTGATGAAGCCTAGCTTTTGACTACTTTATGGGTTACTTGATATGAACTTAATGCTTATGAATTTTAGTGTAGTTTTCAATGGGCTACTAATTGATGTAATAATTGTAATGAATTGATATCTAGGTTTTCTTAGATTGATGAATCTATATTGAATTGACCTAGTTTCATTGAATATCATAGTTTATATATTTAATTATTGGTTATGTCAATGTGTAAGGGTCTTATGGTATTGAATTGAATGATTTAGCATTGGATTGAAGTGTTGAGGATGGAGTGGTGGTACACTGCCCTAATTTCCTTTATTTTATGTTAATTAGACTTCAAATATGTTGTGATTTGTAAGTTACACTTATGGTGGCTGTGTTATGTTCTTCAACTCTAATTGATGTGGCCTTGTTAGCGTTATTTTATGTATTATGATGATCATGCCCTTATCGGCAACTACTTGAAGTATTTTGATGATTTATATAGTTTATTATGTGAAGTTGGATAATATTTGTCTACATTATAAGTAATGTGAAAGTATATGTGTTCTCATATTGATAATATTCAGGTGATTATGTTAGACTATGACTATATCTTTATTTGTATAATCTTATGGTTGATGCATGGTTATTCCTACTTGATTACATGAGTCTATGATGGTCATATTGATGACGATATGGTACTGTATAGAATGACTTAAAATGATAACGGTTATTTCTATGTGTTTCTTGAATGACATGTAATATGTGTTAAAGTGAAGGATGGTGTGTCTTGTCTTGGTTGAATTGTGTTTCTTATTTGATGCATGTATGAATGTGAATATGAGATGTTTTTACTTAGGATGCTAATGTTTCTTTGTATTGTATGCATGAATTACGTGAGACTTTAAATATTGTTAAGAGGGTCCTTTATGTGAAACCTTGAACCTAGTGGTAAGGTTATGAATGTTGAAGTCAAAAGTCTTAATGGTTTCTTTAAAGTAAAGGAATGATAGAATTAAGGTTGGTTGGCAGGAACGGCATCATATCAATCCTTAGAATAGTAATTATGAGCTTATTGTCGCCATTGTATGGTAGCCCTATTGGACATCTTTGGTAGGGTAAATGTTATTGGGTTATGAACTAGATATGAAACCTCTTTATATAAACCTTTAATGTAAAATACTTTATGAGAATCAAGGCTAGCACCGAGTTATTATGGTAAGTGAAGAATTTCTAGTTAAAGAATTAGACTAGAGTACAAAGCACGTCCTTCATATTCCTTAAACATGTTCCTAAATGAAATATGTCCAAGTTATACCATTGGCAAGTAGAACATCCTTATCGGAATAGGTTAGCACTCTGGATTCCATGTCTAGCTATCATGGTCTTTGTCGTTTATTGCCTATTCTCATCATATGGGATACCTACTAGCATTAGAGAAGTTCTATGATGTTTAGGTGGTGGTATGAGACGCTATCTAGACATAGCACAATAGGCTTTGAAGGGTTGTCAATTTAAGGTGTGAATGGGGCATAGGAATGGTCACTTTGTATCTTACCTAGATAAGTCTTAAGAATGACTGTCGTTAGGGAAGATGTTGATTATGTGGACATGATCTATGCCTTGGGTAGTCTTAAGGATTATTTAGGTAGTCTTGAAGAGGTCAATCATGGATGTTATCTTCTTGATTTACTTAACTATGTTTTTCAATAGCCTTGGTCAGGAAAATTTCATATTATACATGTTATGTGTTTTGGTGTTTTGAAAGTGTGTATGTGTCTCATTATGAGTAGTCTTGAGGATCATTTAGGCATGACTAGAGAGGGTGTATGGGTGGTCTATCTTTGTATTACTTAAGTGAGTCTTAGGATAACTTTTAGTAGGATAATTAAATGTTAGAAGGTATGTTAGGTGAAGGTAAGCAACTTCACTGTAACAGTAAAGGAATTTAATGTATAGTTAGTTGAAGTCACTGTAATATTGCTTCAAAAATGCTATAAATTGAATAAGTATTTTAAATGAATAAGTACTTATCTAGAGTAGTTAAGGGTTGGCAATTTAACGTGTGAATGGGGCATAGGAATGGTCACTTTGTATCTTACCTAGATAAGTCTTATGAATGACTATTTTTAGGGAAGATGTTGATTATGTTGACATAATCTATGCCTTGGGTAGTTTTAAGGATTATTTAGGTAGTCTTAAAGAGGTCAGTCATGGACGTTGTCTTCTTGATTTACTTAACTAAGTCTTTCGATAGCCTTGGTCAGGAAAATGTAATATTATACATGTTATGTGTTTTGGTGTCTTGAAAGTGTGTATGTGTCTCATTATGAGTAGTCTTGAGGATTGTTTAGGGATGATTAGAGAGGGTGTATGGGTGGTCTATCTTTGTATTACTTAAGTGAGTCTTAGGATAAATTTTAGTGGGATAATTACATGTTAGAAGGTCTGTTAGGTGATGGTAAGCAACTTCACTGTAACAGTAAAGGAATTCAATGTATAGTGAGTTGAAGTCACTGTAATGTTGCTTCAAAATTGCTATAAATTGAATAAATGTTATCTTATATGTTTCTAAGTTGATAAGTGATATTCTTATGATTATGATATGAAATTTAAATGAAAAACTTCATATTTCTAATAAATATCCATTTCCATGGTTTTATCCATAAAGTCATACTTACTATAAGTGTTTGTGCTAACTCCATGCATTTGTTTACTCTAAAGGTGTAGATGAAAGGTTAAAATGATCATGAAGGAAATCTTGGATTCTAGAGTCATTCAAGCGAAGTGAAGTATGTCCTCAATTGACTCGAGGGCATACATATATGTCTTTTATTTTAAAGTATTGTAATAGACTAAGTATTTTCTTATATTCGTTATATGGGTCATGTCCCAAGTATTCTCGTGTCTACGATTTCATGATATAGATACTTAGTACTTTCTATTATTCTATATGAAAAGATGTTTTAAGATATTCATATGAAAAGTTTTAATTCTACACTACTTTTAATACTTGTATATGTGATGAACGACATGGAAGGGCTTGTACACAACCTCCAAGAGGTCAAGTACGCCGGTTGCAATCAGAGAATGAAATATCTTTTAGGGTTTGATTTCGGGATGTGAAAAACTTTGTATCAGAGCATAGGTCATGAAAATAGTCTTAGGAATACATTTTTTTTAATCAAATAACGTCTAGTAGAGTCTTGATCATTTGTGTGAGTTGCGATACGTCTATGGGCGATAGGCTATAGGACGATAGAGTTTCCCTTCTTTTCTAATCCTATGTCATGCCTTAGAGTAAAATTTATGAGTACTCTTTTCTTATTGTTTTCCTTGTGTTTCTATGAAGATGAATATGAGGAGGACACTAGCGAGGAGAGATGAATCTATGTGCATAGTAGATTTCTCCTCAAGTTGAGGAAGTTGAGCAAGTTCCTCAAGGTTATCAAGGTGATGAAGTCCCTATTGTGGGTAGAGGTAATGATATTCCAGTTGTTCCCCCGGAGTTGAGTAATAGTGATATTAGATAGGCTTTACTTGCCTTAAACCGAGTCGTGACTACACAAGCGTATTTGAGTATGGTGCCTAGGATGAATGTTGTGGAGAGAAGTATGACCTCAAGGTTAAGAGACTTTGTGAGGATGAATCCTCCTATCTTTGTTGGCTCTAAGGTTGGAGAAGATCCCAAGAGTTCCTAGATGAAGTATACAAGGTGTTGAGTGCTATGTGGGTAATATATAGGTAAAAGGAGGAGTTAGCTTCGTATTAATTGAGGGATGTTTCTCAAGTGTGATTTACTCAGTGGAAGGATAATAGGATAGTGGAGTCGGGTCTTATTGAGTGGGAAGAATTTAAGAAAGCTTTTCATGGAAAATACTTTCCCTGTGAAAGAAGGGAAGTTAAGGTAGAGGAGTTTATTAATCTCAAGCAAGGCAATAGGAGTGTTGAGGAATACTCTTTGAAGTTCTCAATGTTATTTAGATATGCCCCATCCTTTATGTATAATCCTAGGGATGAGATGAGTAGATTTGTGATGGGTGTCAGTGATCTTGAGAGGAATGAAAGTCGTATGGCCATGTTACATGAGATATGACCCTAGATAGACTTATAGTGTACGCACAATCAATTGAGGAGTCTAAGCATTGGCGGATTGCTAGGATCTAGAAAAGAAGTGGTTCTAGTGACCAAGATAAAACTAGCTTCAAAAAGAGTGTTCAAGTTCAAGAAGAACCTAGGAGAGATAATGTGAAATTGGATAAAGGAGTTAGTTCTCAAAATGGAAGGCCTACATGTGTCACTTGTGGAAAAAGGCACTATTGGAAATGTCTAGCCGGTACTATTGGTTGCTATGGTTGTGAGAAGGATTATCATAAGTTGAGGGATTTTCCTACCATTGTGGATAGAGGAAGAGAGGGTAAACAAGTTGCTCCTAATCTTCCAAAAGATGATGCTCAAAAGAAGAGGCAATTCTATGCACTCCGGACTAGAGGATCAAAGTCGGATGAGGATGATGATGATAGTGAGTCTTTATATATTCTTGGTGTTATGAGTTTCTTCTAAGTGGAGGAGTATATTGAGTAAAATATTTTTGACTGATTGCTTTATCTCTTACATTTAACTCTAGTTTGAGAGTAGAAAGTCATAAAAGTATGTTGCATTTTGCATTGTGTTTAGGGGTCTTGTTGAAAAATGAATTTTATTGAATCCTTGCATTGTGCATTTTATGAAGTTATAATTATATTGTAAGATGTGTTTATCTGGTTTTACATTGCATAGTAGGATGTTTCCATCATGTATTGCATAAAAGTTGCATTGTTGAAGAATGTTGAAAAACTCACTGTAATGCATGCCTGCTCACTGTAAAATTTTTGCAACATCAAGTAATTCATTCTTTGGTGTAAAATTGTTTTAATGTGGTTATAACTAATGTATATGAGCGTGATATTGAATATAAAGTTAGTTTTCGCTATTTGGTAGGAAGCATATGAGTTTATAGCATGATGAGTTATAGAATTTATTTTAGTTTCTTGTTGTGTTGTGATGATCATGATTATGTGAAGTTGATGTTTTTAATATGGTATTATATAATGTGTTATATGTAATTGTCATGAGTTGCTAATTGAATCTCTATTCTTGGAAGTTTTCGGAAAGTTGCAAGTGTCATTCGTGGACAAATGTTGTCCAAGTGGGGAGAATTTAAGATCCCGAAAAGGACTTAGGTTAACTAGAGCCTAACATGATTTTCATGAGTGTCTACGGTACTAACTTATTCTATAATGTGGTATTGAGGCAGTGTCAAAGACTTTGGGTGCATTAGAAGTCAAACGTCAAGGAACGACTAAGATATTCGATTAATATGTCACCTATGTGACTCATATGTGGTGATATGTCCTTATGTGTGATTCATGAGGTTAAAAAGTAATTATATGAGTTATAATAGTGTGTATAGGAAGTGCATAAAGTTTCTTGAAGTTTAGAGGTCAAACATCTAAGAACGTCCATGACGTTTGAAAGGTTTGCCTTGAAACTACCTTGTTTCTCTATGCATGTTTTTTCGAGTTTTACGTATTTGTTTTGGATGAAATTAATATGAGAGGTCCTAAACTCATGTACGAACATGTTTGGGTTGGAAACTAGTGGCAAAACAGCCCCAAGGACCATGCAAAAAACTTTGATGAAGGACCCTTCATGAGTATCCAAGCTACCCAAGACAGCCCAACCTATTGAGGCAATCGACGCCCTGTTGGTAAGTGGACGCCCCGTAGGTGAGGTATCGTTGATGTAAAATTAGTTTTGAAGAATGAGAGGAAAATGAACAGCCTCAGTCCCAGACGACAAAGCAGCAGGACGGTCCGTTGGTCAAGGGACAGGCCGTCGATGGTCCTTCTGTCTGTGAGGCTGTTCCTGCACAGCTTCACTGTAAGTGGAGGGGTGAAGTTTTAAATTCACTCCACATCCAAATAAGACTTTGGGTAGTTCCTAAAGTGTATTTTGTTTATTTTAAATATGTTTATAAGCCTAACACACTTAGAAGATTTCATTCTTCAAAATCAAAACCCTAATTCCTTAGAATTTCTCTAGAACACTATTGGAGGCAAAACTCAAGGAAGGTCTTGGACTGGATAATTGAGTGGATATTATTCCTAAAATTGAAGAATTATCTTCATTGAGGTATGATTTTTGATCCTTGAAACTCTATTTATCAAGGAGCCCAACTTTCAAAGAAGTTTTTTGAAGTTTTTATAAGATGAATTTCCAATTTCATGCATTAATGTTTTTTAAGCATTGAATAATGATTGAAATTTTGTTAATTATATGATTTTAACTCAATTAAAATATGAACCGATGTAATTGATGAACCCTAGTTTTTGACTACTTTATGGGTTACTTGATATTGACATAATGCTTATGAATTCTAGTGTAGTTTTCTATAGGCAATTGATAGATATAATATTTGTATTGAATTGATATATATGTTGTATTAGATTGATTAATTTATATTTAATTGACCTAGTTTCATTAAATATCATAGTTTATGTATTGAATTATAGGTTATGGCCTTGGGTAAGGGTCTTATGGTATTAAATTGGATGGATTAGCATTAATTTGAAATGTTGAAGATGGTGTGGTAGTACGGTGCCCTAATTCCCTTTATTTTATGTTAATTAGATTTTAGTTATGTTGTGATTGGTATGTTCCAATTATGATGGCGGTGTTATGTGCTTTAATTACAATTGATGTGGCCTTGTCGGAGTTATTTTATGTATTATGATGATCATGGCCTTGTCGGCAACTACTTGAAGTGTTTTGATGATTTGTGTAGTTTATTATGTGAAGTTATATTATATCGATATACATGAAAAATAAAGTGAAAGTATATATTTTATTCTATTGATGTTATTTAGGTGATCATGTTAGACTATGACTATGTCTTTTTGTGTGTAGTATTAGGGTTGATGCATCGTTATTCCTTCTTTACTACATGAGTCTATGATGATCATATTTTTAATGATATGGTAGTTGATAGGATGAATTAAAGATGAGAATGGATATTTCTATGTGTTTCTAGAATGACATGTATTTTATGTTAAAGTGAAGTATTTTGTGTCTTGTCTTGGTTGACTTATGTCCCTTACTTGATGCATGTATGAATGTGAATGCCGTGGAGAAGGCCATCGATATCCCGTCATCTCATCGACGGACCATAGATGATGACCTTCGATTGGATGTTCAGGCATCTAGAACAAACTCGAGTAATTTTGACCAAGTGTGGGGCTACGTAAGAATCGACAGTCCATCAATTGATCGACAGACCATCCTAGTGAATCGTCGATCAGATCGGAGAAAGTCCCAGTACCCAACGTTGAAGAAAAGCTAAGTAGGAAATTGCAAGAAGAATCGACGAACCAATGTGAATCGATAAATCGTGTTGTTGGTCGTTGATTGGATCAGAGAAGATGCAAGTTGGAAGCTGAAATAAAATCCTAAGTCTGGACTTACACAGGCAGTCGAAGGTCCACTGTTTGACTGATGGACCGTCTGTGGGGTCATCGATTGAAGCCTCATTTTTTGGAAAATTTTACTTATTTGAATTCCTTTTAGTTTAGGACACTATTTTTATAAATAGGGGTGTAAAACCTCATTTTGGTGATGGATGCTATTACTAGTTTCTTTGTATCGGTCTTACAGATTTGTTTTAGCAACTTGGGCATTAATTCCAATTTTCGGATTTGGTTTTGAAGATAATTTTGTGATTTCAAGTTGTATTTATGGATTTTCTTTGAATTTGTTAAAGTAAGTTCATGATTTATTGTTTATCAACTATGAATTGTGTTCTTATATGCATGGGTAACTAAATCCACAACTAGGGTTGTAGGAACCATGGGTGATTAACAATGTAAACCTAGCTTAATAACAATTCTCAAATAGCTTATTACATGAATTGATAATTCTTTCATCTATAAGTACTTTAACAAGTACACGCGTTAGAACTCGCGTTATTTCATCTTTCCCAACAAAGTGGGTACTTAATAGGAAAATAATTATCAACATAGATTTAGTGGGATACTATCTAATAGGATAGTTTCGATTGGTGTGAAGTAATAACTAAGTCATACATCGAATATGATGCTTAATATGAAGTAAAGGTAAGGTTAGTAACTTCGACAAACATAGCGGGACCAAGGTACATGGAGAAATTCTCTAAATGCCGAACCAAGGATTTGGAGATACATAACTTATCACTTTGCATGCAAAACACTAGATAAGAATCATTATAGCTAGATTTACGACATTATGAACCTATGGGGAACACTTACACCCTAGTTTCTCTCACAACTTGATAAACACCATAAATTAACTGATGTTACTTGTTTGATTTAGCAATATTACAATACTTTTGTTTCAAACCCCCCCTTTAATTACTCGTTTTCGGAAAGGATTTGACTTAATAGAAGTAATCGTATTTTGAAGTTAAGTCTAAAAAATTTTCCTTGTGGGATCGGCCCCAAATTGATAGTTGGGTTCTTTACTTGATATGACCACTTGTACTTATTTAGGGAAGTATAATTTCAGCGTATCAAATTTTTCACGCCGCTGGTGGGGAAAGTGGCTTTTAGATTAACTTTAGTAACAATTACTGAATTTTACTCAACAAATTCCCTCAATTTACTTTTTTCATTTGTATTAGTTTTTGACATGTCGAGCTCTAGTGTATGCCAAGTAGACGGAGCCGAGGAGAACCAACACTTCCATTTGATACAGATTTTAATAAGACACCCCACCGAATGAATAATGAACAAAATCCCGCAAATCTAGGTTATGGGATCAACCGTTAGCTTCCTCCATCGATTGATGCTCAAAACCAAATGATTGTGGAAAACCCTAGTGATGATACTTTGAGGAGGAAACCTCCCATCCCACGCCCTCAAGAGTTCTATAGGGGCGACATTAACATCACTGATTCTGATGAGCCTTTTGTCCAACCTCCTCTACAACAGGGTCACACATTCGTGTTTAGTAGCTTGATGCAGATGGTTAGTGCCAGAGGTTTATTTTCAGAGCTACAATCTAAGGATCCACATGCTCACATCGTCAATTTCAGGTTGGTGTGCAAGAGTGTGTATGCAAGCCAGACATGGACATGGACATCATCGGGTTAAGAGTGTTCCCTCTCTCACTGACAGGAGAGGCCGCAATATAGTTTACTGATTTACCCTATAACTCTATCTGTACTTGGGATTGGTTGATGGATGTGTTCCTAGCAAGTTATTATCCGTTGTCCAAAAATATCAACCACAAAGATAGAGTGAACAATTTTATGGCATTCCCCGGGGAGTCGGTGAGTAGCTCTTGGGATTGATTCGCCGCATTCGTTAGAAGTGTCCCAAACCATTGCATTGATGATGAGTCATTGAAAAATTACTTCTATCGGGGGCAAGATGATAATAATAAGGCAGTTCTTGATACTATTGATGGTGGTTTTATGGTGAGTGCACATATGCAGAGATCGTGGGGAAATTAGAGAAAATATCTCGAACAATAAATCTTAGAAAACTAGGAAGTTGGACACTAGGAGAAACTCCTTTGCATGCAAGCCACACATAAACCGGCTGCAGATGAGATTCGTGTAGAGGTAACTCAAATAAGAACTAAGCTCGGGTTGGTATTAAAACATGTCATTGGAGGTGCAGGAAAGGTAAATGGGGTGAATTATTTCACTAAACCACCACCGCCAATGGATGACTACTACTATGAAGGGTATTCTCATATAGTTAATGAGCAAACGGGGGGTCTCCGACCGAATGCCCATGGCGCCAATTAGGAAAATTGGCGCCAAGGTCAAGGAAATCAAGGTTAGAACTATGGGAATTACAACAGAGAGGGACATTATGTTTGAGATGGAAACTACAACCGTGACAACAACTTCAACTGGGGTAACTATGATAACAGAAACAATCAAAGTGGGTCCTATGTTCCACCTAAAAATTGGGATGTTTCTTCTAGGTATAATAGAGGTAGTATGCAGAAGATGATGATGAGGTTTGATGCTAGTGATGAGCACGCCAAAGAATTTAGAGGTGATTTAAATTGGGAAAAAGGTGGATGCACATGCGGAATCGATCAAGCATCTTGAGTTACCAATGGTTCAATTATCTCCCACATTAAACCCACGTCAACCGAAAACTTTACCTAGCAATACCATTTAAAATCCAAAAATGATTGATATTACATGGCAGTCACTACTCGTGAGGGTAAGCAAACCATTTATCCACCTATGTTGACTATAGTAGAAGATGAGGTGAGAAAAGATGAAGAGGTAGTTGAAACTACTGGTGACTTAGTGGACAAAGCGGTGAAAGAAGCAGAGATATCCCAAAAAGAGATCCCCATTTGGAGACCACCACCACCATTCCCTCAGAGATTGGTGAAGAAGAGTGAGGATGGTAAATCTCGACGTTTTATCACTATGTTGAAACATCTTTCCATCAATGTCCCTTTGATAGAAGCTCCAGAGAAAATTGCCCGGTTATGCCAAGTTCATGAAGGATATGGTTACAAAGAAGAGATTTGTAAGTTTTGAGAATGATGACCGAATGCAGCATTGTAGTGCTATTACTACAAGGTCTCTTGTGGAAAAGACGGAGGATCCGGGCTCTTTAACCATTCCATGTACCATGGGTTTATTACACTTTGCCAAAGCACTATGTGATCCCGACGCAAGCATAAATCTCATGCGTCTATCCATAAATAAGGTATTGGGTTTAGGTGACCCAAAGCACACTCTAATGCGGTTACAGATGACAGATCAAACAATGAAGAGCGCTATGAGGATACTCTATGATGTGCTCGTGAAGGTGGAGTTATTTATATTTCTGGCCGATTTTGTAATTATAGACTTTGATGTAGATTTTGAGGTGCCTATTATTCTTGGGAGGTCGTTTCATGCTACTTGTCGCGCCTTAGATGGTATGGAAAAATGGTAGATGAAGTTTAGGTCGAGCAATAAAGAATCAACTTTCAGCATTTGTAGGTCCTTGAAGCGGAGTGGTGAGCTACAAACGGTATCTGCTATATCCTACAGGGTTGAGAGCACATCAGAGGTACAAATCGAAGAGCTCCTTGGCTTTGAGGCACTAGCGGAGGTGATCATGAATTTTAAGAGTGATGGTATTGAAGAGTATGGGTCTTTGGTTGCGGCGCTTGAACGAGGCGAATATCTGTTTAAACTAAAAAAATTGGAGTTAGATATAAATCATCGCGAGTGTCCACCCGCAAAACCATCTATTGAAGAGGCCCCAAAATTAAAGCTTAAGGCTCTACCACCTTATCTGAGGTATGTATTCTTTGAAAAAGATGACACTTTCCCGGTAATCATTGCATCGAATTTGAATATGGAACAAGTAGTGTCTGGTATAAGTGTTAAAGAGTTTCAAAGGAGCCATTGGTTGGACTGTTTTCGGACATTATTGGGGTTCCACCTGGTATTTTTCCACAAAAATAGAACTCATACCCAATCACAAGCCAAGTATTGAGCACCAAAGACATTTGAATCACCCTATGCAAGAGGTAGTGAAGAAGTAGAACATTAAGTGACTAGATGTTGGAGTCATATATCATATTGCAAATAGTAGTTGGGTATACCCTATTCAGTGTGTGCCCAAAAAGGAGTGAATGACAGTAGTATCCAATGAGAGAAACGAACTTGATCCAATGAGGCTGGTGACTGGATTAAGAGTTTGTATGGATTACCAGAAATTGAATGCATGGCCTTAGAAGGACCATTTCCCTATGCCTTTCATGGACCATATGTTAGATAGACTCAAAGGAAAAAGATGGTACTATTTTCTTGATGGTTATTCGGGTTACAATCAAATCTCTATTGCACCAGAGAATCAAGAAAAGACCACTTTTACTTGTCCTTATGGGATGTTCACAGTCAAGGCCTTTTGGGTTGTGTAATGCACTTGCTACATTTTAGAGATGTATGATGTCGATATTCTCTGATATGGTGGAGGGAACTATTGAGGTATTTATGGATGATTTTCCAGTGGTCGGTGACTCGTTTGATCAGTGATTGAGTCATTTGGCCGAGGTTCTCAAAAGAAGTGAGGAGTGCAATCTTGTGGTAAACTGGGAAAAACGTCACTTTATGGTGAAAGATGGTTTTGTATTGGGTTTCAAAGAAGGAAATAGAGATTGATCAAGCAAAAGTCGAGGTTATAGACAGACTTCCTCCACCTATTGCTGTAAAAGGTGTGAGAATTTTTCTGGGACATGCGGGCTTCTATCTGAGGTTTTTTAAGGATTTCTCAAAAATTGCACATCCTCTATGCAAGTTACTTGAAAAGGAATGTAAATTCTATTTTGAAGAATCTTGTCTGAAGGCGTTTAGAGAGTTGAAAGAGAAGTTTGTATCTGCGCCCATAATTATTTCCCAAGATTGGACTAAGCCATTTAAGGTGATGTATTATGCTAGAGAGGTTTCTCTTTGTGTGATATTAGGAAAAAAAGCGATAAAATCCTTCACACCATCTATTATGCTAGTAAGGCCATAAATAAAGCACAAAAGAATTACACTTTAACTGAACAAGAGCTCCTTACGGTGGTATTTTCTTTCAAAATATTTTGCTCCTATTTGCTTAGCACGAGAGTTATAGTGCACACAGACCACTCTACTTTGACGTATTTGAAGGCAAAGAAGGATGTGAAACCAAGGTTGATTAGACGGGTGCTACCATTGCAAGAGTTTGATTTTAAGGTTAAAGATAGAAAAGTGACTAAAAATCAAGTTGCAGACATGTTGCCCAGATTAGTGGATGAAGTTATGCGAGATTTGGGTGAAAATCCTGAAATTGATGATACCTT